>NW_027040778.1:490000-698980 GCF_037179485.1 Ochlerotatus camptorhynchus | reverse complement strand
AGAGTAGCTACGGCACGGAAGGGGTGCGTTTATGTACATACATTATTTTCATTGATTGCAGTAATAATTTCCTGGAGCCGTTTCTACGTGGTTTGAATTACTTATTAGGCTCGGGAATGCTTATAATTTATTACTTGTATTCATATAGCTAAGTGAAGTTGACCAAATCAAACTGCAGCAGGATAACGATATATGTAGTAAACGATCCAGCCATCTATGGGAAAAAAGAAACAATTGACAAATGCGTTTATGACAGAATTTCCAAATCAAACCGCATAGAGAAGGGTCCAATCCAAGTCGAAGAAGCTGCAGGAAATTTTGGGATCACGATGCCACATCTGTTGCGATAAACAGCGTAGTTCTTCGAGAACCCGCCTGTCGTACGTCTTATAGCAGCTGACCTTGTGAATCTCGACTGCAGTCCGCTTGCTCTGAAAGTTTAATCGAGGATACTTCATCTCAAGGAATGTTTAGTCTAAATTCTAAATATGCTCTTACTTCTCTGTATACACGACTGGAAAACAAAATCATTTGCACAATCAATTGAGAGTACAACGAGGCGTAGAACAAGTTATTCCACGACATGAAAACTGTAACCTGGTTTGCGCTGGATGCAAACGAATGAATCAGTCCAAAGATGGCGACAATTATGAATGCCAATAACACGGTAAGGATGTATGCTATGTGATCGGAGTAGCAACAGTTGAACAGCTGAACTGTATCGCTTAGTTGATCATGCATTTCGGCAAATTTTCGAATAACACAAGTTTGTTCGGAATTGATCGATGCAGGTTGCATAAACATGCGATGGTGTCTTCTGTCAGGATAAACCGTATTAATCATAATATTCAGAACATTCAAGGAATTCAATTATTACCTGATAGCTTCCTGAAGCTTGACGAATCGTTCCCTTATCGAAAGTAGCATCAAATTGCTGTAGCAGATAAATATTTGTATATTGGCCATTGTCCGTCCCAAAGCTACGATCATTAGATCATAAGATATTATATCGTGATAGTATTGACAGCAACCGGTGATTCGTATTAGTCCAAACCCGATTGTAAACCATGACACGAAGAACAGTATAGTACAAATGTAAACTGTACTGATGAAGTGATGCTTACGATGATTCACGTACACTCCCAACTTCAGCAGCTCTCGATCACAGTGGACAACGTTTTCGAAAATTTGAAACATTTCCCGATACTTGTAGCGATTCCACAAAGGCAACTGAAAGGAAAACAAGTGTAACGCAAGTACGGTGCAGTACCAGCCAACATTGATTAGAGTGGAATCAGTTGCTTCTAAGAAGACATCACTGCTTTTAAAACTGGAGTACAGTAGGTAAATATCTAGCAATATGGTTAAAACGAATCGGAATTGGTCCTGCAGTTTACGGCTGGTCGTTTGCTGTTGAAAGTTGATTGTCTCGAAGTGAATGTGACAAATTTTGGTCGCTAGATAAACCGGACGGAACGAGTCTAGGTAGTTGGATGCGTTGAACCAGCGCATCGTGATGGACTGTTCGGGATGTGAGGTTCTTCGACGAATTTGGTGCTTGAGTTTTGTTTAATAATTCAGAGAGTGCTTAATAAAAGCCATAGATGATTTATCGTGTTGTGCTATTCCGCAGACAGATGCACGTAACTCTTCATGCTGAATCATCGCCATCGTAAATCTAAGTTTTACAAATATGGGTGAACTTGATAAGTTTTTCTACTTTAATATTAATGAGACGAACTCAACCAATGTCGTTATTAAGTTCCGTGACGATGTGTTGTTAAGTTAATGTGGTTCAAACAGTTACGTCTGTTTGTCTCTGTCAGTTGTCTTCATCGATTTAATCATTAATTAACTCATTTACTAAAATTTCATCAATCTCGCTGTTGATCTATAAAATTAGCTTTTACTGCCCATGTCCACCTTTTGACGAAGTTAATCTAAAGAGACAGGTGATTTTTTCATCAATGAATTCCTAAATATTGAGGTAGATACACCTTTTATGCACAATTTGGGACTTTTGGTGTGTTCCAATTATGTTCAATGGGAATTCCATAGGTCATAATTGGAACACACCATAGTTAATAGTAACGTGTGGCCGTAACTGGTACACTCATCCAATATAATATTCGTTCAATCTCGAAATTCTTAACTTTTTCTTAGTAGATACCAAACATTAAGTCTGAGACCCAAACAAAACAAATGTCCCAGAGTTTCATAAATTTGTCAAGAAAAAAACCTTGTCATTTTTTTTTTCTAAATGATTGCAGATCCTGAAAAAAAATACCAAATGTCAGACCAAAGTTTTGGTTAACTTAACAGTTTAAATAAATTTATAACTTCTAGAACCCTGAGATCTTTTAATGCCACAGAATACTTCTAGAATACTTCTCCATTCCTTACCTCGGAATTCTCCTCAGAACTCCATAAAAGTTTTCTTGAAATTCTTATCATAATTATCTTGGAACTATTCTCAGGATTCTCCTGCTCATGCAATTCACCCGAGGTTTCCAAAAGTATTGTCCCTAAATTATCTTGGAATTCACATCAGAATTCTCTTGAAACTCTTCTTAAAATCCCTTGATAGAATCTTTTAGAATATCCTTAAAACTATTCTGAGAATTCGATTCCCTTGGAATTATGCTCAAAATTCTCTTGGAACATACGTCTGAATCTTCCTGGAATTCTACTCGGAATTCATTGGAAATTTGCTCAAAAATCTCTTTGAATTGTTCTAGATTTCCCTGGAATTCTCCTCACAATCCCTGCCTCTTCAGAAGTACCTTGGAGTTTACCTTTATTCCTCCTTACAAATTTCTTGAAATACATTTGAAAAATACCTCGAACTTCTCCTCAGAATTTCTTTAGAATTATCTCTAGAATGTCTTAAAATTTTACCCAAGCGATGATTTATTTGAAATCTGAGATCTTTACAATTACGGTGTGTTATAAATTTTAAATTTTAATATATCGAAAAGTTGAAAAATTGACCTAGTCTCGAAATCTCTAAATTTTCTTATGTGATTTCGACAAATTTTACAGTCCGACATTCTAATGCTATGACACGTATCTTTTTTTTTCTAAATAAATTTCCAAATTCAAATGACCCACTCAGCCTTCGAAAAAATTTCAAGTAATCAAAATAAATTTCAAAATACCGATACACTTAAAAACTTTTAAAATTTCTGTCTTATGTATGCTAATTTATTTAAAATATGATTCAAAATTTGTCAATTTGATGCAATCTCGGAGCCTTCTGGAGTATTCCTATTTGCTATGAGTAGCTATTTATATAAAACCGGGTAAACTATGATTCTCGATGCTCAACAAATCACACACTAGCTTTCATTTCTCACATTGCACATCATCTTTTTGCAGGAAGTCTTAAGAATCTTCATTAATCTTCTTTCTATCTACTTTATTGATGCCGCCCTCTCCGTATTCTACGGCAACATCTATAAAGTAATCCAAGATACTGTTCCGGTGAAGACACGAAAATCTTGTTTGCAATTCCAACAACCTTGGTGGAATCCGCAATTGCGTAATCTGCGTAACCGTCTGCGTAAAGCTCGAAAACGTTACTTTCATTCCCGGACCGCAGCAAACAAGTATACGGTGCAGCTAGTAGAAGCAGAGTATAATAGTTTGCAGGAAGCTCGCTTTCGTGAGTACGTCGACAACCTCCAGAGGGGTTTCAAGGAAAATCCATCGTCGTTCTGGTCTTTTATCAACTCTCGGAAAAGATCAGCTGGTATTCCCGTGGACGTCACCTACGGTAGTAGAAGCTCCACCACCGACACCGCTTCTGCTGACCTTTTCGCTGACTTTTTCCGAAGTGTTTTCGAACCCGATCAAACTTCTCCACCGCAGCAATACATTGATTAGCTACCAAGATACGACATTCACCTGCAGCAGCTCATCTTCAGTCAAGACGCTATTCTCAAAGCCCTTTGCTCAGTCGATCCATCAAAAAGGTCCAGGCCCGGACCGTATTCCACCGTCTTTCGTCAAGAACTGTGCAGCATCGTTGGCCACTCCCGTTATGTCTATTTTCAATCGATCGCTTAAGGATGGCGTTTTTCCGGATGCCTGGAAGCTCGCCTCAATTACACCAATCTTCAAGTCCGGTAACATGCACAAAGTGGAAAATTACCGACCTATCTCGATCCCGAACTGCTTGGCCAAAGTTCTCGAAAGTCTTCTGCATGAGAAGTTGTATCCAGCTGTTCAACCCATAATCTCAGAGTTTCAGCATGGAGTCATGAAAAAGCGCTCGACAGTCTCTAACTTGATGACTTACACGAACACTCTTATAGGTAGCATCGAGAAGCGTCAGCAAGTGGACTCCGTTTATATCGACTTATCTAAGGCTTTTGACAAAGTCCCTCACGACCTAGCCATTATGAAGCTAAACCACCTTGATCTTCCACCGTGGATCGTTTGTTGGTTGAAATCATACTTATCGTCCAGGAAGGCTGCTTGGTTCCAGATCCGAAGTATTCCATATACCATCGATGGTTCCACAAGGGAGTCGCCTAGGACCTCTCATTTTCGTTCTGTTTATTAACGACGTGTGTGATAAGCTAAGTTCCTGTAAGTTGCTATATGCGTGTGTGATGTGTGATCAAATCGATCGTGGATTGTTGCGCACTACAAGCTGATATAGAGCGATTGTCATCCTGGTGTCAGATGAATGGAATGCAAGCCAATGCTGCCAAATGCAAAGTGATTACCCTTACCCGCTCTCACTCTCCGATCATTTTTGATTACTCTATGAATCAATCGCCGCTGGAAAGGGTTAATGCCATTAAGGATCATGGGCTCATCTTGGACAGCAAACTACGGTTTAACGAGCACATATCCATGACAGTTGCAAAGGCCAACTCCATGCTAGGATTTTTGCGCCGCAATACTGCACAATTCGACGACGTGTACGCCCTGAAAGCGTTGTACTACTCTATGGTCCGCAGTGTTCTTGAATATGGAGTACAAATTTGGGCTCCATATCATGCTGTTCATGTACTGCGCATTGAGAGAATCCAGAAACAGTTTATAAAGTTTGCATTACGACGTCTGCCATGGACAAATCCAGATCGCTTACCTCCGTACGAGCATAGATGTGCGCTTATTGGACTGCAAACACTAACAAATCGCCGAGTCTTTCTCCAGAGGATGTTCATATTTGACATGATTAGTAATCATATTGACTGCAGTTGTTTGCTCGGGAACATCAATTTCCACACTCCAGCTCGCCGTCTCCGCAACTATTACTTTCTGTGGACTCCCGGACATCGTACTGCTTACGGTTATAACAATCCTCTCGATAGATGTTGCAGACTGTTTAATGATGTGTGTGATGTTTTTGATTTTAATATAAGTAGACCAGTTTTTAAGAATAGGATTAAGTCACTTTAAACAGTCGGTATGGCTAAAATGTCAAAGATGGAGGTTAAATAAGGCCCTTTTATAAAGTTACGCGAGCATTACGTCATGTGTCCTTTTTTAGTAAACAAGGCACCGCTCAAACGTCAATTTTTTTTTCGTGAATTCATTCCGTGCATTGGTTAATTAGGTACTGCAGCGTGACGTCACAAATGAACTCAGTGTTAATCGGCTGAACCTTTTCGACAGTTCAGTGGCACTGTTTACAAGCACTTAGTCGTTTTTTCGAAAAAAAAAATATTCTAAAATTTCCCAATTTAACTTGAAAATTGTTGTTGAACAGCGCGGTGAAAGCAACAATCAATACGAAACTAACGATTTCAAACTGGCTCACTACTTGACTAGCCTATTGGTCCCAAGCAAATCGATTAACGTACCCCCTTCTAGTATAAATTCCAGCACTACACTATGTTTGTTTAGCTATGAAAGTTTGACAGATAAAATGAGGGGTTAGTGGATTTTCCTATGTTTCGAGGGGTGAATCGATTAGCTTGGGACCGAAGATAGTACCAGAGCTGAGCCAAAAAGTAGAGCTCGTTTCTTCGGGACCTTCTGGTCTTAGAGTTACCTCTATGGTGAAAGGATGTTGCTCGTGGACAATGCAGAAGTGCGGTTTACATCTCACTGCAGTCTGAAAAATTATCGAGAAAATCTACCCATGAAAAAACAGGGGCGGGATGTGCTGTCAAATCGGCCTACTGAAAATCCATCAATGAGATGTAAATGTGTAAGGCTCATTGAGTTTGCCATCTCTTTCGTTTTCCCGCTGTTTAAACGGTTGAAGGAGTGTGACGACAAACTCCAATCCATATAATTAGCCGGATTACGAAAGAGACGATAAATTTACTGGGCCCCACCTGTTTACGCTCATTGATTTGCCATATGTGAATTTGGTTCCAAATATCAACAAACCATCGTAGCTTATGGCTTTGTTGTCGATTGGAACCAGTGATGCGAGGTAGGCGACAATTGTTCGTATTTAACAGTCACCTCTCACCCACCAGAGTAAAAATCGACTAAGTCCAAGTAAACAGTAGCACTGAACTGTCATCAGATTGAGGTTAACCCCGACGGTGCAAAACCTAATGTTTGATACACGCTATTTCAAAACTACAAAAAATTAGATAGAATCCCCCCAGATCGGTCAAAACTGAACCTACCCAAAAATGGGTAAACTATGTTGGGAGTGACAAGTTGACAAATGAACAAAGTCGATCGGATTCATGCCATGTCTTTCTCTACGAAAGACGATTAAAAGACAAAAAGGTCTATGTTTTGGTTTCGACTCGACTGCTTCACAATTCATTCACTCGCGCGAGCACCACAGAATCAAAATAGCCATCCTCACCTACAAACAGATTGCCGAACGAGTGTAAATTCTTTCAACCAAGTGACTCTGCAGCTCTGCTCAGAACTGACAGCAGTAGAAGGAAAGAAGGATAAACTGAAAGCCAGCCAAACAATTTTCCCTAGCGAGGGAGAACCAGATTGAAGGCGTAAAATCCGAATGCTAACGATTTAAATAGCCGAGTCAGATAGTTTTTGGCTCACTGATTTAAATCAGTTGAATTGGCCACAGCAGTTTTATGTTATTTGCGTGACGCTTATGTTTATGTGTTACAGTATAACAGTTTTCTCGATATTAATAGCGATTTAAATGTGTCAATGTATGTTTAAAGCTAGAAAATAAAAAGTGATTCTTTCTACAAAATTCTCATTCAGCTCACTCAGCAGAATGCAATCGAAAAAGGCTCAGCATGGAAAAAATAATAATCTTGAGGTTGAGAGGAATCATCCACACTACTAAACTCAGAATCATTCATGTTACGCTCAGCTGTCTGTTTTGCTCAATGGATCAATGCAAATGCTGAGGTTTTGACAGAACTGTGCTGTGGCTACCACAGTATTTTACATTTGATCGTCCATATACAGTAGCGCCAAAAGCATGCTGTGGTGGGTTCAAAACTTGACCACTAAAATAATCAATTCTGCGTTCATCGAAGAAAATAGAAGCTATGCGAATAGACGAGTGCACGGATGGATTTGAGTTCACTCACTCGACAAAAAGTGACACAACAGCGGGGCCCTGTTTACTAGAAATGAACATATATGTGTTCATTTTTAGTAAACGGCCCCGCTGTTGTGTCACTTTTTGTCGAGTGAGTGAACTCAAATCCATCCGTGCACTCGTCTATACGAACGAAATCAGTGCGGCTCGTACAAGCTGCTGTTCGTTTCTGATGTAGTATGCGTGTGAGTAGTAAATGCAAAATGGAACGATTTTTCCCATGCTTGATGCTTCATACTTATAGCGAATTTGTTTATTATCCAGGTTGGAACCAGTTCCAACCCGTGCGAACCCGAGCTTATTGTCAATGCGAACCTCAACCCGAGCCAGGTTACAAAAACAAACGTTCACACTGACGTTTGACAGATAACAAGCAGACCCAATCTTGATACCCGATCCAGGTTGGCACTGAATCAAAACGATCAAAACAAATTCGCTATTAGCTTAACATACTGGATCAGTGTTGTCAGTTATATATAATATATGAAGCGGTTAAGAAGTATTTTAGTTCATTCAATATTACAATAGTTTAATTTTTCAAATTGTCTGGACAAATCTGGACAAATTCTCTAAAATCTGGACCAGTCAAAAATTTATCTGTATATCTGGATGATGCCTAAAAAACTGGAAGAATCCAGATAAATCTGGAAGGTTGGCAACGCTTGCTAGAGCTTGTCGGTCATTCTTTTGACTAAAGTTGACGCAATCGCACGCAACGGTGCAAACATTCATATCATGCGTTCTTATCGACTTCGTTCGGTAGCATTTGAACTAAAGTATCGTACCAAAAGCATAATTTACCTGTTAACGCAAAAATCATGGATTTATTTGATATTTTCTGCTTGATAGGCCCAAAATGGGCGCTTATGCCGAAGTAGTTCTCTACCCTATCACACACATTTTGCGTCTGTAATATCTCAACCATCTGTCATTCAGAACGCATGTTTTGTTTTATAACCAACATACGGGCAACAGACAAACCGCTGCGTACAAATGATGTGATACATCATGCCTACAAAATGCCACAAGGTCCACTTGTGAATGATTCTTCCGTTGTTTGTATTCTACTTATTTACATTTTAAAACAGATTAAAATTTACATTTTATCATTTGTGCGTAGTGGTGCTAAATAGACCTGTTGCATCGAATTTCACTAGTTGTTTTCATTCAGTGTAAATAATTATAAAACTAACGGCATTTAGCTTTCGATATACAACAGGCTGTACAATCCGCATAAATGTAACAATGGAAACAATAAAAATCGTTCAAAATTGATGCCGGACTTGGTGATAAAACTGTAATAGCATCAAAGAGGTATGAACATTGAGATATCATAAATAAATAATTTATCAGCAGGGACAGGTCTATTATGGATGTATCATTTGTTTGCATAGCATTTATGTGAGTGTTGTCGAGCGCTGTTCCTACATTGTATACGAATCATTATATCAGGTAGGTACTTGTTCGTATCAAGTGTGATGGGAATGTTTTTTTTTTTTTGGGAAATTTCTGGTCGAACGTGATTGCGCTTCATTCTCTGGGATCTCCGTTTCATATTAAATTGGTGATGATTGTCGGTAATTTATCACGTATGGTTTGTGATGCATTTGGGTAAATATTTGAACTAACATAACATAGGTGGTTGCTGTTAGAAACGCTGCGTTTGTTGAAATTGTATTTTCATGTAGCTTGAACTTAGTTTCACTTGATGAATTAAGTAAATTTCAGTCCATTAATTTTCATGCGTTTATCCCGCACGTAGTTTTGATCGTGTCACCCCGAATTGCAAACAAATTTGGACCAACGCGTTTGAAAAATCTGGTAAAATCTAGCTAAAATATGGTGTTATCCAAACTTATGTATTCTACATGAAAAGAAAATTATAGAAAATTTGAATTATAGTTGCATCCCAAATTGACGTTGTGCCTTTTTTTTTGAACATTTCACTCTATTATATAGAATAAAACGAATTAAACTGAAAATGGAGAGCAGGGCTGTCATGTGATCACAGAATGCGCGCAGAGAGCTGAGTTTTCTGGAATCCATAATGTTAAAAACAGTCAAACACAAAGCTTGTCAGTCTCTCTTAAAGCACTCTAGTAAAAGTATGGACGGCTGTCACCACATAACTGAAAAAAGTTGTTCCAATCGAGTGAAGCAGCGCATTTTGACGCTCGATTGTAAAAACTTTTGACAGACGTTCACACTTTTACTTAGCGGCCTTCAGCCTTTTTCCTTAGGCAAGAGTAAAGCCAACCGGTGAACACTCGTGTTTATTTCAGCTACCGTGGGGACGTAATTTGTGGTTAGCCCCGGTCCCTTTCAAATTGTATCATTATTTATGTACGGCCCTTATATTTGAAATGACGTTTCACTTTTATCTAGTGATGACCGATTTTATTTAAATATTTGTAATCGGTTATATCATGCCGATATAAGCATTAACTTCTGCAGAGGATCATCACCGATCGTTTCAAACAAGTTTTGCACTCTCATAGGTGGAAAAATGACAGCACAGCGAACAAAAAATAATCGATTAGTTGTTAATCGAATAATCAAAAAAATGGGACATCTCTGATTTTGGTGAGATTGTTTTGATAAAAAAGCGCGCAAAATTTCATCTGTACCGAGGGGGCAGCAAAACCACAAAATTACCTTGCATACTGGGGGTATTCATTGGATGAAAGGGACCGTGAAAGAGGACACTAAAATTGATAGTTATTCTTCCGACAGTTTCATCTTAGTATTCATCTTTGGTAAAGCAGTCGAGAAGAGAAGAAAGTCACACACACCCAGAAATAACGAAAATGCAAAGTGTAGCCACCGCACCGCCACAAAGAGCGCACCAAGTGTAGGATTGCAAAGGAAATCCAGCAGAAAGGCAATAAACTTCTTTGTTATGCACTTCAAAGAAAACATTAGCTACTTGTTATAGTCCATTCGCTGTGTCCTGTGCCCTGAGCCGTGTGAATGTTACCACCGCTCAATTTTGGCTTAGCCTTATTGTTTAAGCTACAAGCCCTTAAATTCTGAACTAAATCGAGTATAATGAATCATTCCATGAATGAAAAAGTACAGGGGTGGCAGGGTGTCTGTCCTATTATTCATAATTATCTATTTACCTAAATGTCACGTTCCTACTCTAAGCTGCAGTGCGATCTCCTGGGAACGGCGATCACTGACGTTGGATGATGTGTTCTAGAAACGGTTACCAGGAATGCAACTTCAGCATGATGAAATGTTTGGATTTAAGCGGATAGTTACATTGTAGCATAGATGATTGGTTGTAGTAATGATGGTTGAGTGTTTTATGATTCTGTTGCTTAGCATTGCACTTCCGTGGGAACAATGTTTGGTTTTGTGGGTGATAAAGATGGACAAACGATGACTGATGCTGGGATGGTATGATTCTGAAGATGTTTATGCTGTCCTATGGGAGGTGCTGTGATTGTGGTTTTCATAGTAACTGGTTCTGGGGTTACGAATTGTATAACAGGGGAGCATTGGTCCGTAACTCCGAGTTGCGCCCACTAGGTCACGAACCAGAATGCAGACCGATTCATAGAGAGTTATCCAAGGGCAGTCGAGTGGATCAAACATGAACACTACGTAGATGACATGCTGATTAGCGTTGAGACTGAAGAAGAAGCAGTGAAGTTGGCAAGCGAAGTTCGATCCATTCACTCACAGGGAGGGTTCGAAATACGTAACGGACTGTCGAATTCTTCAACCGTCTCATCTTCAACTGCCTGGTTTGCCTGAAAAATCTGCTTCAAGAAATCAACCGGAAGCCATCTGAAAGGTGGATGACCTGGATAGAGGCATTGTCGAACGTCTGACAAGTGAGCGTTCCTCGTTTTTACCGCCACGTAACGTCCGCCAAGTTAACGAATACTGTGGAACTACATATTTTCAAATGCGAGCGAGAACGATATGGCTGCCGTTGCTTACTTCAGGTTCGAAGGAGGAGGAAACACGGAGTGCGCACTGGTTGGTTGGAAAATAAAAGTTGGCCCTTTGAAATTCCTTTCGATTCCGCGCCTTGAATTGCAGGCCGCCGTAATAGGAGCACGTCTAGCTATGTGCATCGCTAGCTCACACCGAATGCAAATCTCACGTCGCGTCTTCTGGGCTGACTCTCGTGACGTTGTATACTGGCTCCGATCTGATCACCGGCGCTACAGCCCATTCGTGGCATTCAGGATTAGCGAGCTGCTAGATACAACACAAGTAGGCGGTTTCCGACCAGAAAGAATGTAGTCGACGACGGGACGAAGTGGGCAAGGTTGCCAGACTTTCAGCCGGACAGTCGTTGGTTCCGTGGGCCGAATTTTATGTGGAAGCATGAAAGCGAATGGCCTGGCGATGGCAGAGATCAAGTATCAACCACGGAAGAGATCCATCATAGGATCATCGAATCCTTCTTGTGCTTCGAACGCTTCTCTAAATGGAAACGACTGTTGAGGACAGTTGCATACGTTCACCGTTTCACAGTGAATCTTCGCAATCGTATCAAACAGACGGCCATAAAGCTTGGTCCGTTAACGCAGGAAGTGCTGAATCATGCCTAAAACATCATCTATCGACAGGTTTAACAGCACGCTTACCCGGAAGAAATCCAATTGCTCTGCAACAGTAATCCAGAGGCGCAGCTATGGGAGCATACTTTGCCAGAGAACAGCCCGCTGTATAAGCTCAGTTCGATCATCGATGAGCATGGCGTGCTGCGGCTGCACGAACGTATCGATGCTTGCGAGTGGGTAGATGTATCTACCAAGAATCTGATCCTTATTCCCAGGAGCAATTACGTATCCAGTCTGGTGCTCGCCGACTATCACGTTAAATACACGGCGCTGAACCAGATTTTGATAAAGTATAATATTCCTCGTCTTCGTTCATAGTTCGACCATAGAGGTAACTCTAAGACTAGAAGTTCCCGAAATGTGCTCAACTTTTTGGCTCAGCTCTGGTACTCCCTTTGGTCCCAAGCTAATCGATTCACCCGTCGAACCATAGGAAAATCCACCAACCCCTCATTTTATCTGTCAAACTTTCATAGCGAATCAAAACAAACATTGTGTAGTAGTAAAATTTCGAATAGAATGGGGTACGTTAATCGTTTGCTTGTGACCAATAGGCTAGTCAAGTAGTGAGCCAATTTAAAATCGTTAGTTTCGTATTAGTTTCGAGTTCGCAGAAACTGTCTGCGTTGCAAGATTCGACAACAAATCCCAAGCCTCCAGTAATGGGAAACCTCCCACCTGCCCGATTGGCAGCGTTCCAATGACCGTTCTCGTACACCGGGTTCGACTATTTTGGGCCGATGCCAGTATTAATTGGCTGACTGACGACAGATTCGTGCATCCTAGCCCTACGCAATTTCATTGCAAGAAGGGGATCGCCGTTGGAGATCATTAGCGACCGAGGAACGAACTTTCTCGGAGCATCACGAGAGCTGCGAGAAGCCCTGAACCACGTTGACCAAGACAAACTAATGGTCGAATTCGTTAGTCCAAACACGATCACATTTTGGTGGATGCTGGAAGCGTCTGATCTAATTGTCAAGAAGAACATGAACGACTTCGACCTCCCACGCTTGGCCTCTGATGAAATACTGCGCTCCATGCTGATCGAAATCGAAATGATCCTGAACTCAAGACCGCTCACTGACATACCACTAGATAACGAAGTTAACTCCCTAACACCAAACCACTTCCTGTTAGGGTCTTCGAATGGGAATAAGCCCCCGATCACCGTCGACGACAGACCTACTATGCTGAAGCGACCGTGGACCAGCTGTACGCCGATAACTTCTGGATGAAGTGGGTGAACGAGTATCTGCCTACTTTGAACCGCAAAACGAAATGGTTTCAACCCATGAAAAAGCAAGTTTCCAACAGAACTCTGAAGAGGATTCCAAGGTAATTCCAAAGAGAATTCCAAGAGAGTTCTGACTAAGGGATTTGTAAGGAGAACTCCAAGGTGCTTGAGAGTAGAATTCCAAGAGATGACAGGTAATGTGCAGCCGTATCTATACTCAAATCGATCCCAAAATCGATTCAAAGCAATATATTTTTATTTTTTACGTTTTGAGACTTGTTGAACAGGTAGATTGAGGTTAGGGCGACGCCACTGTTCTGGACAAAAACAAGATTTAATACAAACAGAAATATTCGAATAGCATATTAAATAAAGGTTTCATGGATAACATGTCAATATTCCGCTGAAGTCCTGAAAAAACCTGAAAAACATAACCTGAAAATTTATTTAGCTTAATGAGTTAGACATCCGGGTGTCATTTTCTCATGCATTTGACTTAAAACCCCCATATAAACTTCGAACCAAAAGCACCAGCTCGTGATACAACCAAATGAGCTGATAGTTTGATACCCCGTTGAAAAAATAGAAAAAAATCCTCCCATATAAATTTGATGATGAACGGTAAAGGTATTAACGAGGTCGGCATTTACCATAATTCGTCAAATTATTAACCCAGCAACACATTCACTAATCAAATTTCTCCTATCCCATTGTTACAGATCGTTGGATGTGATCGTGGTCATCGCGTAGGACCAACTCAGAAGTATCATCCGCAGACCAAAGAATGACTTCACGGTACGTACCCGCATCGTATCTCCCCATTTACAGCGCTCCCATAGTGGCATCCCAATAATCGCCGTCCCAACCGTTTTTTTTCAGCTTGGACCGACTGTTCATTCTGCTGGAGTCCGGTTCGGCAGCCGTGACCCGGAAAGCGGCGGCCAAACAGATCGGAGAGGTGCAGAAGCTGCATCCGCACGAGCTGCACAATCTGCTCGGTCGGCTGTTGACCTACCTGCACAGTAACAACTGGGAGACGCGAATTGCGGCATCCCAGGCCGTCCAGGCGATCCTGGAAAATGTTCCCCAGTGGAGCCCGAAAGGAGTGGAAGGAGAGGAAGGTGACGATGGAAGTGAATTCAATACTCAGGCCGGAGCTGGCAGCTCCCGGTTGTCGTTCGATAAGTTCGACTTGAATGCGGTGTTGCACCGGGGAGCCCGGCTGATGGGCTCCGAGGGTACGGAGTTCGATGCGATCGACGATAATGACGGGGGTGACCCGCGGGAGAAGTGGGCCCGTCAAAGGGCTCTTTTGAATGAAAAGTTGGGTTTGAGTACGGGTGTAAATTTGGATGATATTGTATCGATCGACGATATGCAGAATCGAAGCGTACAGGTGCAACAGGCCAGGCAGGAAGGTGAAAGACTGATGCCAGTTCAGGAGATTTTAAAGCTGGAGACTGATAGGTCTAGTCAGGAGCTGAGCTGTCGGGAGAAGAATCGTGCCCGAAGGAAGGCACGCGAGCAGCAGAAGGCATTTCCCAATCCCATAAATGCCGTCACGGGAGGAAACTCCGGCACCGTTGTCAATGGTTCCGGAGGCGATGGCGAACCGGATCGGAAACGGGTAAAAACCGATGGTAAACCGGATCTTGTTGCATTTTCGGAGCCCGTTCCGGATTTAACTGGTGCGTGGGTGGATGCAACGGAATGGCCTTTGGAGTCATTCTGCTCCAAGCTTTACATGGACTTGTTTAGCCCGCGATGGGAAACACGCCACGGTTCAGCGACGGCTCTGCGGGAGTTACTCAAAAGCCATTCGCAAGGAGCTGGGAAAAGTATTTTCATGACAAAGAAACAGATGGACGAGCAACACCAGCTCTGGTTGGAGGACGCTACGCTGCGATTACTTTGCGTGTTGGCCTTGGATCGTTTTGGAGACTTTGTGTCCGATCAGGTTGTCGCCCCCGTAAGGGAAACATGCGCCCAAGTTCTCGGTACGGTTTTGAAGCAACTGCCCTTGATAAATGTCCACAAAACAGTTAACATTCTCCTAACATTCATCAAACAGAAGGACTGGGAAGTTCGCCACGGTGGCCTGCTGGGCATCAAGTATATGCTAGTCGTTCGGGAAGACCTAGTTCAAACCTTCCTACCGGTGATCATCAACGATGTTCTGACGGGGCTGTTCGACTCCGTAGACGACGTAGGAGCTGTAGCGGCAGCTACTCTCATTCCCATTGCTTCCTGGCTACCAAAGTTGCTTACTAAAACACAAGTCTCTCACATTGTCAAACTTCTGTGGGATCTTCTGCTGGATCAAGACGAACTGGCTTCCGCCTGCAACAGCTTCATGGGACTCCTGGCATCGATTCTCTGTCTTCCGAATGCCTCCAACTGGATCCAAATGGAGCCAATGTCCATTCTAGTGCCACGTTTATGGCCATTTCTCAGCCACTGCACTTCTTCCGTTCGAAGATCTACTCTACAAACGCTGAAAACCCTCACCAATAGTAAACTAGCGGCCCAAAGCGAGCCATCCACGCCAACCGGAAGCAACGGAATGAACGGCAAAGCCACGTCCGTCATTGTCAGTACAGCGGAGGCCTTGGCCAAGGCGGCTACCGAAACAAACACAATTCTTCAGGTAGATCCTTCGGAAAACCTGGTCCTGAACTTCGGAGTACAGGAGTGGCCGCCCGCTTTGCTGCAGGAAGCTCTACGCCATATCTTCCAGCGGGTGCTGGTGGAGCACGTCGAAGATATTCAATCATCAGCCGAAGACGTCTGGAATAACCTCGTTACGAATGCTGAATTGTCGGCCCTCCTCCACGCTTCCTGTCCGTACGTAGCCAGCTGGCTCTGTCTGGCTATGCAACCGGTCCGATTGGCATTCGATCCGTCCTCTTTGATTTACGCTAAACCGACTCAACCCTCCCAGATACGGGAACGTCGCCGTCAGTTCGACTCCTTCGACAGTGGTATCCCGTCGCGTCAGAAACTGTTCCTCGGTGGATCGGAAACCATTCCGATCGACCATCGAGAGAGGAACGTCATTCGAGCCCGTATTAAGGCGTCGAAAATGATTGGATTGTTGTCCCGGTATTTGGTCCTGCCGGCTCCGGGCGTCGTGTACACCCCGGAAATTGAAAGTCCCATCGATTGTTATACCAAAGTATTGCTCGGTTATCTGCAGTCCCGTTCGGCACTGCAACGCTTGATCGCCAGCCTTGTGATTGCATTTTGGTGTTCGTGCGATGACACCATCAAACCGGGACCCGTATCGCTCCAGGACCGATTGAAGGTCTGCCTAAATGAGTACGTTTACTACGATGAAGTGGGCATTCTTTTCACCAGACTGCTGCAAGAAAGTCGAGACTACCTGGCCACGCTGAAGCAGCACAAGATCCAGTTCGTGGAGTTTGAGAGTTTAAAGGTGTTGAGCTTGGATCAGATCTTCCAGCTTTGCACGGTGATGTCGGATAACACAAAAAACAAGTACGGCTTGAAGACGAAGATTGCCGAGATGATGGAGGAACGGCGACGGGGACTGCTTAACTCACATGCCAGCACGTCTTTGGAGCAGAACACCCTTCACATCAGTACCCAAGCATCGCTTTCGGGAGCGGTAGTCAGTTTGCACTGCCTGCCGGAGAAGTTGAATCCGGTTGTTAAACCACTGATGGAATCTATCAAACGTGAAGAATGTGAACTCCTGCAGAAACTGTCTGCCAAATATTTGGCCGATCTGCTTGGACAAATTACGGTTCGCAATCCCTGTCCGAACAGCAAGATTGTTTCCAACCTCTGTACCTTGCTGAAAAGCGACCTTGAATTCACACCGAAATTGGTTATTCCGGAGCGGGAAATGCGCCACTTTGATCCGGCCAATACGGCTGACACTAATTTGTACCATGGAATAATAACACTCATGAATCAACAGAAGTCCAAGGAAGGTAACAACGGTACTGCTTCTCGAGGCCCCGGCAGGCCAGCTTCGGTTACCTCGGATACTCCAACGGCCGAAGATATCCTCAACGAAAACGAAGAAACTAGTCGCAAGCACGCTCGTACTCAGCGGCTTGGTGCCACGCATGCCATAACCACAATCTGCTCGTACTTCAAGGAAACCCTGCCGCAAAAACTTCCCGTCCTGTGGCAGCTGATGACGGAGAAGATCATAACCAAAGTAGATGAAGTTTACGTCGATCGACTCAGTAGGGAGATCGTGAACCAAGAAGATACCAATGACTTCATGACGTCGCTGCAGCTGATCGAAGTTGCCTCGCGGCATATTGATCAGGCCCTACACGATCAACTGTTCCAGTTGCTACCGAAGCTCTGCCTGCTGCTGCGGCATCCGTTGAAGGCGATTCGTCATATGGTCGGTCGGTGTTTGGGTACGCTTGCCGTAGTTGATTCCCAGGTCGTCATGACCATGGTCATCAACGATATCGTGCCCATGCTTTCGTCAATCGAGAACGTGATCAAGCGACAAGGCGCTGCAGAAGCTATAGCCTGTATCGTCAGCAAGCTACAGATGGAAATTGTTCCGTACGTGGTGCTACTGGTTGTTCCTCTACTGGGCCGTATGAGCGATCCCGATCAATCGGTTCGACTCGTATCGACCCATTGCTTTGCCACACTAATTCAGCTGATGCCCCTGGATGGGATCACTCCCGATGTGCGGGGACTTTCCGAAGATCTCAAGAATCGCAAACTCAAAGACAAGGAATTCCTCGAGTATCTCTTCACGCCCAAGACGATTCCGGACTTTAAGATACCGGTCAAGATCAATGCCGATCTGCGCAGCTATCAGCAGTCGGGAGTCAACTGGTTATGGTTCTTGAACAAGTACAAATTACATGGGATTCTGTGTGATGATATGGGTCTCGGAAAAACCTTGCAGGCGATCTGCATTCTTGCTGGGGATCACTACCAGCGCAGTGTCGATCCGAAGTGTGCTAAGCTGCCGAGTTTGGTGATTTGTCCACCGACCTTAACTGGTCATTGGGTGTACGAGGTGGAAAAGTTCTTGCCAACTCGCTTCCTGCGACCGCTGCACTATGTTGGCTTACCGGTGGATCGTGAACGACTTCGTCACAAACTGGGAACGTACAATCTGATCATTGCGTCCTACGAGATCGTTCGCAAGGACATTGAGTTCTTCAGTTCCGTTCACTGGAATTATTGCGTACTTGACGAAGGTCACATAATCAAGAACGGTCGAACGAAGAGTTCCAAAGCTATCAAACAATTGGTTGCGAACCATCGGTTGATCCTGTCGGGAACGCCCATCCAGAACAACGTGCTGGAACTGTGGTCGTTGTTTGACTTCCTGATGCCGGGTTTCCTGGGAACGGAGAAGCAATTCAGTACCCGGTTTTCCCGTCCGATTCTGGCGAGTCGCGATCCAAAGAGCTCTCCAAAGGAGCAGGAAGCTGGAGCACTGGCCATGGAAGCCCTTCATCGGCAGGTGCTTCCGTTTTTGTTGAGGCGTGTGAAGGAAGATGTGCTAACGGATCTGCCTCCGAAGATTACACAGGATTTGCTGTGCGAGCTGAGTCCACTGCAGGAACGGCTGTACGAGGACTTTAGCCGGACGCACCTCAATTCGGACATACGGGAGTGTCTGGAAAATATCGACGGGCAGATCGTCAGCAAGAAGACGCACGTGTTCCAGGCATTGAGGTGAGTTATTTGATGTTGTGCGGTTACGAGATGAATGGTTCTAATATTCAATTCTTACAGGTATCTGCAAAATGTTTGCAACCATCCAAAACTAGTCCTGCAGGCATCGCATCCCGAGTACCAAACTATTACATCGGAAATTAGTCGTAGCGGAAGCTCGCTGGATGACATCGAGCACTCTGCCAAGCTGCCGGCTTTGAAGTAAGATGATTCATTTTTATATCGATTTTATACATGCTCAACGGATGAATTTCTTTTCAGGCAACTGCTGCTCGACTGTGGCATCGGGACCAACGAGGACATGTCGGTCAATCAGCACCGGGCTTTGATTTTCTGTCAACTGAAGGCCATGCTGGATATCATCGAGAATGATCTGCTGAAGAAGCACCTGCCTGCCGTGTCCTATCTGCGGTTGGACGGAAGTGTCCCACCTAGTTCGCGTCATCAAATCGTGACCAAGTTCAACGGTGATCCCAGCATCGATGTGCTGCTGCTGACAACTCAGGTAGGTTGTTTCGTGACTTTAGTAAAATAATTGAAGTGTGTATGCTATCACGTAACTCAGGGATTAGGAATCTTGAACTGGACAAGATTTTCAGGATACATTCGCTTTGATGAACTTAATATTTAGAGAATTTTGGAGAGATTTTATAATGAATTCTGGATATTGCAACAATGTATTTCAGAGAAAAATACCAAGATACTAAGAGAGATTTCACTAGAACTGATTTGTGTGAGTTCAGAGTAGAATCGTTAGGTAGTTCTTTTGGAAAGTTCATGATGGTTGTGAAGAGTATTCCATTTTCATTTCTATTGAATATTAAAAATAAGTTCTGAGAAGAATTTTATGAGGGTTGTGATGAAAATTCCAATGAAATGCTGAGGGTATTGAGTTCCTAGAAAATTTAAAGATAACTTCAAGTGAATTACAAGGAAATCTCGCGATAAATACCAAGAGGATCGAATTTTGATGGGACAATTCCTAAGTAATTCTGAGAAGAATTTTATGAGAATTCCGAGAATAATTCTACAGAATTCTAAGGAGAATGCCATGTAAATTTTCAGAAGAATTTAGAGGAGATTCAAAGATAATTATGAGCAGAATTGTAAGACAATTCTGAGGCTAATTGCATGGACATTCTATGGAGAATTCAGATATATTATAAATAGAGGTATGGAAAGAAACTTCAGTGAATTCTTTTGAAGCGAATCTTAGGATGAAATACTTGATTTTTTTGAGTGTTCAGAAATGCTATAAAGACATTTTGAAAGTACTTGCAAAGAGAACTTCAACTTAATATTAGAGAAACTCTGAAAAGAGCTCTGTGATCAGAAATTTTTCTAAAGGAACGTTGAGAACATTTCATAAAAATCATGTAAAGAGTTCTGAGCGAACTTTTTCAAGGTAGTTAAAACATAGAAGCAGATAATCGAATGCGATTGCGCCGAATAGATCACTCGGTTAAGTGGGTTATAATATAGACAGTAGAAGTTTTTGTGGCGCGTATATATAGTAAAAAACGGGAAATTGCAAATCGAGATTGGCTGGTCACAGTCACCATGCGTAACCAAGTGATTTTATTTTTTAAATTTGTGCCTCGTTCGTTCTTTCAAATCTACCATGCGCCTCCATGATATCTCATCATACGATGGAGTTAGTACAAAACTAAAATTGCCGTACTCTCTTCATTCAGGTCGGCGGTTTGGGGTTGAATCTAACCGGAGCGGATACGGTCATCTTTGTCGAGCACGATTGGAACCCGATGAAGGATCTCCAGGCCATGGACCGAGCTCACCGAATCGGTCAGAAGAAGGTGGTAAATGTCTATCGTCTCATCACCCGAAAGTCTCTCGAGGAGAAGATCATGGGACTGCAAAAGTTTAAAATTCTAACGGCCAATACGGTGGTGAGCGACGAAAATGCCTCGATGGAAACAATGGGCACGGATCAGCTGCTGGATTTATTTGCGCTGAGCGATGGCGGCCGGAGGGCGGACAAGGTTGACAAGGGTTCCACGAGCGCTGGTTCCACGGCGGCTGCCGGAAGCGACGCTAATGGTGCCAACGGGTCCACGATGAAGAACGTACTGGAAAATTTACCGGAATTGTGGGACGACAACCAGTACCATGAGGAGTACGATCTGTCCCAATTCTTGGAAGGACTGAAGAAAAACTAGTCCCCGAGTGAGTGTGTTGTGAGAAATGATATGCTTTTTGCTTAGTCGGTAAGAACGATTGGAATTGGAGCGTTGAAGCTCTAACTTTAGTTTTTAGATTTTTCGTTTAAGTAGCGCTGAACTAAGATTGATATAAGCTTTCCCCTTTCAATCCATTGTCTATCCTTTCATCTCTGTTCAAATTCTTCCAGATGCGTACAATTCTCTGTTATTCCCTTAAACTTGGTAGTTTTGAAGTATTGCTCTTTCCCATGATAAATTATTACCGAAAATATAATTGAAATTAATTATCCACTACGGTTAACAATCTTAGAATACAGCTTTTGAATGAAATCATTTCGGGTAAAATTTATGCGATGACCACTCCTTTCTATTAGAAGCAATGTGAATGATATGGATAAGTGCCCTTGGACTTTATCAACCGACCGCATCGTCACGTGTTGGAAGTATTTTCTTTTCTTTAGTAAGCCGTCATTAATACCATTCAACAATGTTTATTTAAAGATAACTACCTAGTACGTTCACAAACTCTACATTTCGCCTTACCACTTGACATACAAGTAAAAGAAAACAAAACTAACTGCAAAATAATGTTTCGCCAAGCTTATCATCATCAATCCGTATCGATGAGGTTCTCTTCTTCCGGGATGTTGTCGAAGATCCAATCCAGCGACCGTGGACTGGCGTTGCAATATTCGTACGACCTGGCCAACCGTACGTCGTTGACTTCGTAGATTCCGATGTCGGAACAGGTGCGGAAGTGTTCCTGCGGGCCACAGCCCATTTTGCCTGTGCCGTCACCGCACCAGCCCCAGTTGTTGCCTGCCGGTGGGTGAGAAGGTGGAAAGAGAAAATGGTCATTTTACTGGGTTACGAGTAATTCCTCAAATAATAAAATGGCTCGAAATGAAGGACTGGGATCTGTTAGAGATGAGTGTGGAGATTTGAGACTTCGTATTATTTTATATTTTTATTTAATATTTGAAAGAAATGCCATTGAAACTAGGGGAAATGACGATTTCGACAGGCAATTAATGTTTTCAGTATCAAAATAAATATTCAAAATACTTTCAAACACGCGATTCAGGCGTTATCTGAAAGAATCTTCTGAAGCTTCTAAAAGACGCTTCTAGACAGGTGATAGTCTAGTAATCTCAAGTCCGCACTCGGTCACAATTTGTATTGTGATTAATCAATAATGGGTAAAGTCTGAAATTTCAGATCAATTTGAAACAACGGGAACTTGGAGTGTAGAGTGTAGTGTAGGGTCCAATATCCGATAATAATTAAAAATACACTTTAAAAGTACTCTGTTGCTTTCCGGCGTTTATTTTGCATTTTTAAAACCAGAAGCATCAAAAGAAAGAGAGAAAGGAGAAAAATTATTTGATTAACTCTTTCAGGATCGAGACTGCTTCGAGACTCAATCAAAATTCGCCCTGTTTTTGAAAACAAACGCTCTGATGGCACCGAGGTTACAATCCTTGGGAAAAGCTTCAGTGCTGCCTGGTATAAAAATGGAAATCTGCTCTGTTGCTGCTCTCAGTACCGAAAAATGTCATACGTCATTGATTCGATTCCACTCCTCATATACATGTCAATTTCCTTGCGAATGGAGTCTGGCGTTCGCATTGTTACCCTTCGCTTGTTGTAACGTTTAACCATGCCTTCGTGGTAACTCCAAATCCCATTATCGGTAGGGATCTTCCTCGGCGGCTCCTCGTCAACAAAATCTTCTTCATCAGATCCTTCATCTTGCGGTAGGACCATGTGGATGATTATTTCCGTAGCAGCGTTGCGTTCACTCTTGAAATGAACATCTTTAAATCGAGGATCCAGAAACATACTTGGTCCATAAACAGGCGAGGCTCGGTAGTTTTCAAATCGGGATTGGATTTCTCTTAACAAGGATGCTTGGAGGTTTCTTCTAACCGATGATACTGACTTCATAGCAGTGATGCAATTGGCCAGGCAGTTTATGATAGGCAGCACCCGACTTACTGTCGCATAATCTTGACCGCTCAAATCTTCAGTTACTTCGTTAAGGGGCTTTACTGCCCTGTGCGGCATAACAGTCCCATTAGCATTTTTGGCGATTATGAGTTATACATTGGAATCGATTGTCAAGTACCATCACTTTACTATGTACACGAAAAAATTCATACTTTGTTCAGAAAATGTCGCGAAAAATAACAAAACTATGTTGTCCCATCCATAAGAGCCCATGGAGAAAAAAATCTTCAACAGTGTTTTTCTCAGCTTGCTGCTTTAACGAATGGGACAACTATGCTGAAAAGGGCAGTTTAGTAGCTTGACGACTTCCTCCAGATTTCTTTTTCCCTCCAAATTAACCATTTCTGAGGAGCGATCTTGGTCCGACATAATGATCTGTATGAAGTTGTACAGCTCTAGAAACCGTTTAACCATGATAAACTCCGAGTTCCATCTGCTAGGCACAAATGAAGTAATTTTCAGAGGTGTTCTTTTGGCATCATCTTCAATCTGTAGCTTGTGCAGTTTATCTGTTGCGATTGTTGATCTCCGGAAAAAGGCAACTATTTTCTTTACTTTATCTATCAGTTCTGATAGAGCGTTTGTAGTTACAAAGGATTTTTTCGCAACGAGATTGATAGCATGGGCTACACAGCCAATATGTTCATCTTCAGAGAATGTATCCGCAACAGATTTTAACATATCATGCCCACATATCTTTGGGAATTGCCCAATTAAACAGAACTTCCTCAAAGCAAGTTGAAATGTATGCACTATTGTTCCGTTCATTCATGGTATAAACGACCAAGTCAATCGTTTGGAGACTTGTAGAAATTTGAGGGCTCAAAAAGTGACAAGTTACTCCCAAATAGCTCCTAGTAGTATGGCTATCGGTCCAGGTGTTTAGCAGTAATGGTCAAGTCTTTATCTTGAATTTTTGTTTTGACAAACTCGACCACTTTCGAATACTTGTCGTCAACTAGCTTTGCCATGAGTTGTACGGTTGGGAATTTTGTATTTAGGTGCCAGAATTTTCAATAAATTAACAGAACCTTCGTCTTCCACAATCGAGAACGGTTGATAATTTTTCACAATCATGAATCCATTCTAGTCCATCATCTAGAATGTTACAATTAATTTCCCATTATTAATAAAATAACACGAGCTTAATAATCGTGCTATAATATATATTATTTGATAACTGGTTCTGCGTCATATATATCTAAGGAGCATACTACCATTTAGAGCTGGAAAAAGCGATCCAAGACTTATTAGACAAGAATATTTGTAAGACGGGCTTCAACGTAGAGTCGTGTTCTTCCCCTGTAGTACCATGAACAAGCAAATCATCCATATACACGATCACCCCTTTTATCCCCCTGAACAACGGCGTATAATACCTCTTGGAGACCAGTTTCATCCATATCATCTTATATTATCATGCATACCGAAAAACCTGGCATAGTGGGAAAAATGTTTGGTATCAGAAAATAATCTGTCAAACTACTACAACAAACCCATACAATACACAACACGACTTCTCGGATATTCTACGGAGTTGGAAGATCTACGGTCCTTTCAAATATTTTACTGACTTTATTAATAATAATAATAATATTTTGACAAACTTCTTGGAAGTTTAACGGACTTTTCGGAACCAGTTATCTAGTTTTTGCGGAAGCTTTTGAACGGAGTTTGACTGGAAACCTCCATAATATAATTCCAAATTCGCTTTACCCATAGTCAATATTTAAAAACGAGTGAATTTCTAACCTCAAACTGAATTTAAAACAAAAAAATAACATAAAATACCGGTTCAAAGTTGCGTTTCTTTAAACATTAGATCTATTGTGGATGCCGATGTGGATGGTTCTGCAGATGTGAAGCTTGTACTGGGACTGGAGGTTGAGCCAAATCTTGTTCCTGATCCTGACACTTGGATGCATTTTGCGTTTTGTCCTTCTGCGGATGCTTCTGGAGATGAACTTTCAAATTGATGGTATTACCAACAATCAATACGAAACTAACGATTTTAAATTGGCTCACCACTTTAGTAGCCTATTGGTCCCAAGCAAACGATTAACGTACCCTATTCTAGTTGAAATTCTATTACTACACTATGTTTGTTTTGATTCGCTATGAAAGTTTGACAGATAACATCAGGGGTGTGTGGATTCATGCAGAACATGCAGGGGTGAGTGAAATAGCTTGGGACTGCTTGGGACCGTTGTTCTGGTACTGAGTGAGCCAAAAATAATAATGATTTTCTTCGGGACCCAGTGGTCTTAGAGTTACCTCTATGGTATTACCATAGAGGTAACTCTAAGACCAGAAGGTCCCGAAGAAACGAGCTCAACTTTTTGGCTCAGCTCTGGTACTATCTTCGGTCTCAAGTTAATCGATTCACCCTTCGAAACATAGGAAAATCCAATAACCCCTCATTTTATCTGTCAAACTTTCATAGCGAATCAAAACAAACATTGCGTAGTACTAGAATTTCGACGAGAATGGGGTACGTTAATCGTTTGATTGGGACCAATAGGCTAGTCAAGTAGTGAGCCAATTTAAAATCGTTAGTTTCGTATTGATTGTTGGTATTACCAACAATCAATACGAAATTAACGATTTTAAATTGGCTCACCGCTTTAGTAGCCTATTGGTCCCAAGCAAACGATTAACGTACCCTATTCTAGTCGAAATTCTAGTACTACGCAATAATTGTTTTGATTCGCTATGAAAGTTTGACAGATAAAATGAGGAGTTATTGGTTTTTCCTATGTATCGAGGGGTGATTCGACAAGCTTGGAACCGAAGATAGTACCAGCAACAATCAATACGAAACTAACGATTTTAAATTGGCTCACTACTTGACTAGCCTATTGGTCCCAAGCAAACGATTAACGTATCCCATTCTAGTCGAAATTCTAGTACTACGCAATGTTTGTTTTGATTCACTATGAAAGTTTGACAGATAAAATGAGGGGTTATTGGTTTTTCCTATGCTTCGAAGGGTGAATCGATTAGCTTGGGACCGAAGAAAGTACCAGAGCTGAGCCAAAAAGGTAGGCACGTTATTTTGGGACCTTCTAGTCTTAGAGCTACCTCTATGCTAGTAGAGTGCACTGCCCACCGGTTGATGTTGAAGTCTGGCCAAGTAAGTGGGTTAGGGTCTAATGATGCCTGAATGGACAATACAGTGCAAGTGGAGTTTTAGGTTTTTGAGTTAACAGAGGCAGAACGAGGAGGGACCACTTAGGGAAAGCATTATGTTCACACTAGAAGCATAGAGGTAACTCTAAGACCAGAAGGTCCCGAAGAAACGAGATTAACTTTTTGGCTCAGCTCTGGTACTATCTTCGGTCCCAAGCTAATCGATTCACCCCTCAAAACATAGGAGAATTCACTAGCCCCTCATTTTATCTGTCAATTTTTCATAGCGAATCAAAACAAACATAGTGTAGTACTAGAATTTCGACTATAATGGGGTACGTTAATCGTTTGCTTGGGACCAATAGGCTAGTCAAGTAGTGAGCCAATTTAAAATCGTTAGTTTCGTATTGATTGTTGCTAGAAGGGTTCAGACCGGCTGAGCTGTTCGGTGGTAGTATGACCTTTCTTTCAAAACCCATTTTTTCTCTAGAACAATTTCTTGTTCTGCATTATTCACATGTTGCAATTATAGAAAACAGCTCGATATAAATTAGCGTAAAATAATTAAATATAAATGCCGAAATCTTACCGAGTAGTTCAGCTGTTCTGATTTCGGTTCAGTTAGTTGAGATCGGGTATAGTGTGTGAGTATGTTTGTGGATTCCAATTTTGAAATAGCTCTGTTTAGCACAAAGTAATAGTTTTATTGCTAGGGAACGTCCCAGATAACTAGAAGTCGTATAACAATGTACAGACAGTATCGTTAATTGCTACAGTTTAAGTCAAAATCGCATATAAGAATGGCATACCTCGCATTATGTTTAAGACTTTTCAAAATGAATTTGTTATTACAGATTAAATCGTATATGATGTAAAATCAACTCGTTTAAAATTAAATTAAAATATGCACGTATATAGCCTCCACTTTTGTACGCATATGCCATTTTTTTTTGCATTCTATACGAATTGTTTGTTTGTATATATGTTTGTATATCTCGAAAACAACTTTGAATATACGTGCATTCTGGTTGTCTGGGGTTCTTTCGGGATCGTATTTTCTTCATACAATTCTCATTATTCATACTATATTAATCATGATCAGTCTAAGAAAATGCTATATGTTTGAGTTCTAGATTAAAGTGTGTCCGGAAATATTTTTTGTAACTTTGTCGCGTTAGCGGTCTGAGTCAACGTAAGAATTTCTTCCAGTGTATGGTTTGTTTAGCTGTCAGTTGATCCTTTCACCTTCGCGTCGACATGCATATTGTTTACTTTTTAATTTAAGTTCTGAAAATGGCGTCTCGACAACAGGAGCTGCGAAATCCTATTTTGAACAAGTGGTTAGAAAATCCTAATCGTTCACAGAAAACAATCGCGAATTCGGGGCGACGCAACAAACGGTTTCGAATGTCATCAGCAAGTTTCTACAAACCAAAACGGTTCAGAGGAAGCCAACCCAGCACGCTCGCTCAATGTTACTCAAAAGTGAGTAACTTCTACTCAGTTTGGTATTTTTGTACAAAATGTCAAAATCTGAGTAACATTGATTGAGCAAAGTGAGTAACTTCTCCTCTGTTTGTCTAAAAACATTGTTTACTCATTTCTGAGTAATCCTGCACAAATGTTACTCACCATGCTTATGTCAAATACTTGTAACAAAAGTGAAAATTTTTGTTGGTGATTAAACTTCCGATTTCCCTTTGAAGTTTTGAAAATTTAGAATAAAGGAATGAATCAAGTGGCTGCAGAGGTAGATAAGGATTCGTTTCGTAAATTGGAAAGGTAAGAAAAATGAAGTATTTGAAAATAAAAGCACCTTATTCAATACTATCAAAAAACAATAGGCCTATCTAGGAAATGTTGATGTGGGATGTTACATCGGACGTAGTGGACAGCATAGAAATGCAGATGGAACATCAGCGTTTTCTGAAGGTTATTGGGATCCCTGTGCTTACTCATATTGCCATGATAATGCCATGCAACATTTTTAGACATCGCTGAAGAGCGTCGGTCACCAGCCTCGTCGTTGCATTTAGAGAAGCCACATAAGACACCGAAAACATTGTTTTTTAAATATAAATGTACGTCTCCTCTTTTATATTTTAATAAAATTGTTTGTTCTACCGTTTTAATTTTTCATATTTTATCAATATAAAATGAATTAATTACTCATTTCGAAAAACGCTCAATTTTATATGAACTGAGTCACATTTACTCAGATATGCTTTTTTACTGCAAATCAGAACAGAGTACAAGTTACTCTGATTTTGACAAATGCTATCATTACTCAAAAGTGAGTAACTATAGGTTTACTCACTTTAGAGTAGTTCCACTTTTACCGAAAGAGAGTAGATTTTTACTCACTTTTGAGTAACATTGAAGGAGCGTGAGCAGTCGAAAGGGGGAACACGCAACAAACTAGATGATAAACAAGTAGTGAAAGTATACAAGAGGAAGCCCAACATGTCGGTCAGATGAATGGCTGATTGTCGGAAAATGGGAGGAAAGTCAAAATCGGTTAAAAACTTCAAGCAGAAGTTTGTCCAAACCTTGATGGCAGGAGTCAAGTCAAAGGTCCGAAAGTTTGGGCAAGAGGGTGAAACTTAAATCTATAAGAGTAATGGAACATACTTGTGGAAAATAAATGTCGAGAAAAAGATTTCTCGATGAACATTTCAAATGGTCCTATCTGCTTTGATCGATTATCTTCATCGACTTTCTCTTTCGTTAATAACTCAGCTGAAAAACCTTTCCCTGTTGTATTTGACGTTTTGGACGCTAGATAAGAACCTCCTTTATCAAACTATGTGGTAGAATTAGCGCGAAATCTGTTTGCATAGCAGTGGTTATGAAAAGAGAAAGTCGATGAAGAGAATCGATCAAAGCAGATAGGACCATTTGAAATGTTCATCGAGAAATATCGTCGCTGACACATTACCGCCATCTGTTGAGTGCACTGTGGTGGGCACTATGCTGAACAGATGGTGGAATTGTGTAAAAGTCAAACGCAAGCAAAATGACTATACGCGCCACAGGGGGCCGTACTACCAACTACGATACTTTTAAATTGACCGTTAAATGCTTGTTCGATGAACAACTTGCGAGTTTTATGTGTACTACCCACCACAGTGTGCTCAACAGATGGCGGTAATGTTTTAGCGACGATGTTTTACAGTGAGAATTATTCAATGTGTTATGTCTGTTTGTCTGTGCTAATATTAACTATCTGAGAACAAATGGGAACACGGCCAGATGTTCAATAGCGAAAAACGTGAGCAAGAAAAGAAGAATTAATTAAGACATGCATGGGCAGAAGTAGGCAGTCAGAAAGGATCACGCCGGTTGGAGACAGCCAATTTTCACTGGATGGAACTGGTATCTACACACCAAATTTCTTAAATCTTGTTCGGTACTTTTTTGCTGGATTTGTTCGGTAAAATGTAATTTTTACCGAATGCTTTGTAAAACATATTATTTTACAAATTTTCCGCAATCTAAACTGCTGAATTTCCGTTATTTACATACATTTACCGAAAACTGTAAATAAAATTTGCGGATCGAAACTGTAAAAGGCAGCGATTTCGCAATTCTGTAAAAATTGTGACAAGTATACTGTAAAAATAATCTTTTACAAAATCAAACAGCAATAAAGTACCGAATTCTGTAAAAGTTACTGAACAGATTTTCGTACTGTCAAACTCAATATTAGCTGCCATTTCGATGTTGAGTGTCCTTCGGTTCTACGTTGTGAAGCGTAAGTACTTTACCTTTCGATAGATTCTGTGCAATTTATGCAGAAAATATAATTAGTTTTTCATTTCTGGGCCAATTTCTTTCAGACGCCATGGACGTTATGCAACTCAATGTCCTCCTCTACCGCCGAAACTGCATTTTAGAACGGTTCGCTACTTAGTTGATAACCTCGTCCGGGTTCTTTACTGATTTTTTTTTATAATTTTCTGTACAAACTCAAGATGAAAATGCATCTTCCAAAAAAATATATGGTAAAAAGGAATGAATCTTTTGGTTTTATGAAAGAAAGAAACAGTTAATCAATCAATAAAAATTACAATGTTTATTATTTATTCTGAAAATAAAGTACAGTCGATTCGGTAAAAATTATACTGAACGCTATGGTAAACTTTACCGATCTTTCAGTAAAATTTACAGTCCAGGTCAGTAAATTTTGACAGGCCACAAGCGAAGAAAATTTACAGAACGGATTGTAAATTAAAAAAATTACCGAATGGATTACCGAATGTTCAGCTGTTCCATATTCGGTAAAAAATTACAGTATACTGTAAAAAAATCTTAGTGTGTAGGAAACAGTCATATGACCAGGAAACCGTAAGTAAATAATAGTACAGGTGATCCACAAGTTTTCGATACTTCTCTGCCCATGAAAGCATATTTGCCTGCTTGATTTCCTATTCATATGGGACAGTTGTGCTTTTATGTGCGGCAAGGGCGTAGCCGGGTTTCAAACTAGTGCGTTTTTTTTACTATGGAGGATTTGGCCGATTGCCATTAGGTCGAACGCTTGAATGTTGCTGAGTTAAGGGCAGGCAGTCGCACAGCCTGCGCCCATCTAACGCCTATGATGGGCAGATCTCATGTTTGTCGGTCTACCATTAATTAGTCAGCACTAATTTAAGCTTCTCCGTATGCTATGGGACCTACCTTAGCTCAGTTAGTAAAGATGCAGCTACAAAGCAAGACCATGTTGGAGGTGGCTGAGTTCGATTCCTGAGAAATTTCTCGACTTCTGTGGGCATACAGCATCATATTTTACTTGCCATATAATTAAAGCTGAACATTGCATTAGGCCGTTATCCGTAAGGAATCAATGAAATCTACAAATTTTATTTTCTATCATTAAATGGAATTAACAGAACTAAGTCTGTATTAGTTTGGAATAAATTTTCTAATTTTTTAATTTTACACAGAATTTTAAACTTTTATGAACAGTTCCGCAATTCAAAAACCCAGTAAAACCAACCGGTAAGCAAAAAGCGGAACCAATTCAATATATTTTAGACCAACAATTGAAAAGGTACTATCAACTTTTATAAACAAAACGATGATTATTCTTTCCTCGCCAATCGAACACAAATTTCCGGCATCATCGAATAGGGGAAACTTTCCCCAGCCCAAAGATGGTGTTAGTTTGCGAAGGCGTGTCTTAGGTCACGAGAAAAGGGTTTCCGAAGTGTTGTTCGCAATAGCTGATGTGCTCTTTTCTGTTGTTGGTCGTGATTTGCTCGATTGGTTTCGCTATTTGACAGTTCAATTGGTTCCCGAGATTCTATCCGCCAGACTATGAATATAGCGACTATACAGCAAACATGTTTGTTGGGTTGCGCAAATCAAAATAAAGATATGACTGTACGATGACACCAGTGGTGGGATAAACTATTTTTGAGAGTCACTAACTGCCTTGCCTCTCGTATTTGCACAAATAAGCCTACCAAAGAAGGTACACAATGTTCGGAGTGACTAAAACCGTTGTTCGGACGGTAAATGGTTAAACCAGTGATGACCAAAGTTCGGTCCGTGGTGCTTGTATCTCTATGATGCAACAACGTCCGCTTGAATTTTTTTTTTGCATTACGGATGTATATGGCCAGAACGATTGGTAAATACGCAAAATTCAACTTGAGTGTTGAATTTCGAGTACATTGTATTTATTGTTAGATTGTTGTACCAGAGAAAAAATATATTTCGATTGTGATTGTGTTAAGATGCTTAACAACCCCCTCTTTTTACTGTACAATTCTCAAATATCATGATTTTATTTGTTGTGAACCATGAATCTCGTTGTATGGCAATCGACAAAAATGTATAAAGTCAGAAAGTAAATGTAATGGTTACAATGACAATTAAAATCCTTGTATTTTATTGGATTTTTTTTAAGGGCACTGGGTTAAACAAACTTGGTGTCATTTGATAGTTTTAACGCTTAAAGCCCCATAGAACCCTATTAAATAAGGAGTTTCCAAATTGGATTCTTCAACATGTTGTGTGCTCGAACTAATTGTTTGCCAGCCATCGCATCGTGTTTCATTATTTGTCAAAACTTGTGTCATTTGATTGAATTATGATAATCGAAGCCTACCGGAAACTGATTCACACGAACAACATCACACCTATTTTGCGTTCACTTTCCCAACGCCAACCAAATGCCCATTACTCACCGGCAACGTACGTCCACTGCAGAACACAATGTTCGCACACGAGATCGGCAGGCAACTGCAGCATAACGGTGTACTGTGTGGCCGCCGTCGAATTCAGATAACACTCTCTTCGTCCTTTCACGTCCGACAACTTGTACTGCTGGTAGCACTCTTCCGTTTCGCCAGCACTAGACCGGCTCAAGTCACATACATTGAACTCCAAGTGCCCCATATGGTTCGCGGTGATCATTGCCTTCACCTCAATGACAGCGCCCTTCGAGTAGTTTCGAACGATTTCACCTTGCCCGAAGGGACCTCCGATTTCGTGCATCCTTGGCCGCGCATCGGCATAGTTGTCCCCACAGAAGCCACACTTTCCTCCATTTTGCTCCCACTGAACAAAGTACCCACCGCAGTAAAGACCATTATCGTCGTAGTTGGCCGGTGCACCCGAATTGCATCGCCACCGAGAACCACGTGCTATCGGATCCAGTAGCATACCGTGACCGCGGATTGATGGCACTAGAGCAGCTGCGATGCTTAGCACTAATAAGGTTACGATTTGACACATTTTGAATTCGGATGGGAAATTAACTGGTATGAGAGGCAATCGGTGCCAGAGTGGAACTGCCAGTGATAATGCCAGGACAGTTTTATATACGGACACACTCGAACGCGTCGGAATCACTATCAGTTGGCGAGTCACGCTTCGGCTGGTCGGATCATCTGTTTTCCTTTTCGCGCGCCAACTCCTCAAGTGGGTGTCGTCGACGGGTTGGTTGGTTCTTGTTCGGGGGTGTGTGTGGTTGGTTTGTTTGCACAGAGTTTCTAAGCCCGTCGAAGTACCGTGCGGTTTGCGAATTTTTATTTCTGAGCAAACAAATGATTAAACGTGCAGGGTTTTTTTTTTACTTTATGCGCAGAGATTTACCAAAATCAGATGAGAAAGTGCTGTTATCACTGTGCCACACAGTGTCCATAAAAGCTTAATTGTCTCATATGGATAGGAAAATATGCAATTGTGGGACAGTTACGCTACAGTGCGGAATATTTTCGTCGTTATGACAATGAAGAAAACAATTTGATAGGAACATTTTGGTTTGTTTTATTGAGGAAGTACGTTTTTATTTTTCAGATGGAAATGGAGACAAGGTTAGGGTTTATCGAATCATAAAATCAAGGCGGCCATGGAGTGCAAAATTTACATTATTATGGTTGGTATCCACGGGGAATGCGTTGTTCTTCGGGATAGTAAGCATTTGGAATCGAAAGTAGTTGTTATGGTTTAACGGATTGATGACTGTGATTCGCGACTGTATAAGTACTTGAAAGTAGAACTATAAACAAAACTTTATTGCTCTTTATTGTGACAGGCTAGTTGATGATTGCTCACAGGCACGGTATGGATTATAATTTCGCGACTAAGCTGCTTCCTGTTCATATGCTGCCGCTATAGACCATTTTTAGCGATGCCGATGGTGTAGTGGTAAGCGTGATTGTTTCTCATCCCAGACGGCATGGGTTCAATCCAAGTCGGCGACGCCAGGATTTTCAGAGGCATAAAGTCTCTGATCACGCCTTCCTTCGGAAGGGAAGTAAAGCCGTTGGTCCCCGGTCCATGAGTTTGATGGACCGATAGGTAGGGTCCAGGTGTGGGAGCTGCATCCCTGGCGTCGGTAGCCTTGGAACTCAGTACGGAAAACATAATCGACGGAAAACAAATCTGGCAAAAATAAATTAAAATAAAGGATCTTTAAAATTTGTCGAACTTCTTAACGGAATCCCTTTATGAAGAGCTTTGAGTGTGTTGGTTTATTTCCTTTAAATTCCGTTATAATTGCTTATCCTTTGACCGATACACGTATTTCGTCTACTAATTGCAGACTTCATCGGTGCCAAGTATTCAACACCACTGAAGAATCCATCTTTTATCTAGGAGTTATATACTAATCAATAGGTACTAAAAATCAGCAGGTATCCACTGCAATATCACAATTTACCTAACCAGATACCTTTGTTTTAAGTTCTTTGAGAATTAGAATTTCTTCTTTTTCGGTTTTACTAAGTGAATGTCCCTTTCCGTTTTGTATTGTCTCTGAAATAATATTCCTGTCAGTCTCTTCCACGTCAGGTTTTGAGGGGATCGCATATCCTAATACCACAGACAAACAGACATAACACTCGCAAATTGTTCATCGAACAAGCATTTAACGGTAAATTTAAAAATATCGTAGTTGGTAGTACCATCACCTGTGGCGCGCATATTCAATTCCCTTGCGTTTGACGTTTACACACTACCGCCATCTGTTCTGCGTACTACCCACCATAGTGTACTCAACAGATGGCGGTAATGTTTTAGCGACGATGTTTTACAGTGAGAAATATTTAATGTGTTATGTCTGTTTGTCTGTGCTAATACCTTTTTGAGAAGTGTCAATTGTTCTTCTGAGAACTCCTGCGTAAAATAAAGGATTTTAATAGACTTTTCTGGATTGAACACATAAATAAATGTTGACAGGAGGCGGTTACCTAACGGCTGTGAGAAGCAACATCAATATTAGGCTGGGACACGGATATATGAAAAAAATTAATTCTCGTTCCAGTATGATTTCCGGGCGCCTTATGGGTCCTAGCATTACAGCGTAAAATTTCAGGTCGGTCAGTGGAAAAAAATATTTTAGCGCCAGTGGTTTTAATTTTACATAGGATTTTCTATGGGAAAACTTGCTTTTTCAAATAAAAATCTGATGAGGCCACCCATTGTCCTCTAAAAATAAATCAACCCAACTTTTTCCTAGGAAATTTTACAAGGAAACTTTTCTTTCAAGACCGCAAAACGATCCGACACTTGTGAAAAAAGCGAGGGGGGCGACTCTAAACGCTGCAGGAAAGATTGTGTTGTGCTGTGGCTAGCTGCTCGCACGCTGAGTAGATAGAAAGAAGATTGATGACGATTCTGAAGATTTCCTGCAAAAAGATGATGCGCGATGCAAGTAGATGCGAGAAATGCAAGAAGATTATTCGAAGATTGATTCGCTAGTGTGAGATTTTTTGAGCATCTAAATTTGAGATTTAGATGTGTCGCCCCCCTCGGAAAAAAGTTATTTAGCCATTACGGATTGCTAACCAAACAAACTGCTGATTATTCTTTTTTTCTAGCGCAATGACAGCTGCCGCCTGCTGCTGTCTGCGCGAGGCAGTCACGTTGTGTGGGGGTTAACTCAGCATGGAGGATAGCCGATATCATGCGCAAAGAATCTTCGATTTTGATGAAACTTTACACAGGTTTCCGGTATAGTACAACAATTATGTTTGGAAAAATGCGTGATTTTTCACAAGGGTCTTTTTTTTTCCTTTGGTTTGTTTTTTTCCGTCGATCTTGTTTTCCGTGCTGAGCACCAATGCTACCGACGTGCCAGGAAGGCAGCTCCCACACCTGGACCCTACCTATCGACCCATCAACTCATGAACCGGGGACCAACGGCTTTACTTCCCATCCGAAGGAAGGCGTGATCAGAGATGTTATGCCTCAGAACATCCCGGCGGCGCTGACTGGGATTGAACCCAGGCCTTCTGGGGTGAGAGGTAATCACGCTTACCACTACACCACTGGCGCCGTTATCTCGTCGTCGTCGTTTTTTACAAGGGTGTATTTGCTTTGGCACACAATTTATTCAAACCATCCTACTTGGAAAAACTTCGAGTGTAGAACAAAACCGTCTAGGAAATGATGTACCTTTGGTTGTACACTGGGATGTGTAGGGTTTTAGCATACGATTTCTTCCTTCAATTCTCACTCGTCTTCCCAGCACGCACTCACGTACCGTGTTCTTCAATGGTTGCACTACTTCTCCCTCCCGTATCTCATTCAGCCGAACATTCAGCTCAGTTCGTTAAACGCTCGTGCCGTTAATCAAGATAAATACATAATCAAGGTTTATACACTTCGTCTCAAATCCTACATTCCTCCCCTTCTTTATTTAATCAACTGATTCTTCGACATCAATATGTTACATAGTCTTTAAGCAACTTTGATTCTGCCCTAATCCTTTTCGACGCTCTAACTACCTTTTCTGTCAAACCACTCTCCATCGGAAGTGATGCTGTCGATTCTTCCATAGTTTCTACAGCCTGTTGATTTGAATGAACTGGTGGGTTAAAACCCTGATCTGCACTATCGATCTTTGCAGGTATGACTTTCAAATGGGCTGCACTTCTTCTGTATTGTTTACCAGATTCAGTCGAGCGAATAACTACTTCAGTACCCCTCTTCTGGACTACAGTAAATTCTTCCGGGGTAAATTGTGAGCTCAATTTATTGTCCTTCTTCATTCGTTTTGCAAGCACGTAATCACCCACCTCAATAGAACTAGGCTTTGCTCTTCGTCGAATATCCGCATACTCTTTCCCCTTTTCTTTTTCCAATCTGTCACGATCCCTTACATATTCCGAATCCATTGTTTTCACTGGAACATAGGGTAGCTTTGTTCGCATTTTACGGCCAAACATCAATTCCGCTGGTGCCTTTCCAGTTGTTGTGTGACTTGATGAGTGGTACATCATCAGATATTTGCGTAATTCCTGTCTCCAATCCTGACCAAGCTCTTGAGCAATGCACAAGCGCTTTAAAATGAATCGGTTTTGTCGTTCCACCTCTCCATTCATCTGTGGCCAGTAAGGAATAGTGCTCTCTAGGTGAATACCATACTCATCACAAAAATTTCGAAACTCTTCCGATGAAAACTGCGGTCCGTTGTCAGCTCGAAGGATTTCAGGTATCACATAGCGGGAAAAGATAGTCAAAAGCTCACAAATTGTAGCTGATGCAGGAATTTCCTGCATCTCTACTACCTCAAGATATCTGCTATATTAATCCACACAAACCAGTAAATTCTCTCCATTTGGCAGTGGACCAAGAAAATCCACAGCAATTTGTTCCCAAACTCGACTCGGGAGCTCTTTCCGCATCATTGGTTCCGGTGCGCTAGGTGATGATACCAAGGAACATCCTCGACAAGCCTTGACAAATCTCTCTACATTCAAGTCCATTTTAGGCCACCAAACGTTCCCCCGAAGATGAGTTTTCATAATCCTTATACCCGGGTGACCTTCATGGGCCAGCTCTAGAATTCGTTGGCGTAGCTTGTTGGGCACCACAATCTTATCACCCCGCAGCAGAACATCGTTGACCATACACAACTCTGATGAAATTATTTTGTATGCCAGTGGTAAGTTATCAATCCTACCTAACCTCAATGCTTCACCTATCTCCGTGATCTCTGGGTCTTCTTGACTCATCTTCTCTATCTCCTCCCATTTTAGAGCCATCGTCTTCGCAGCAGCGGTTACTATTTCGTTTACTACTAATTCCTCCGTCTCATCAAAAGGAATTGGATGGAAAGTCGATAGGCGAGATAACACATCGGCAATATTAGTATGTCCTGAAATATGTACGACTTTGTATTGGAAACTCTGGAGGCGCAATACCCATCGCTCGATGCGTGCACATGGACGTGACACGGGAGTGAACAGGAAAGTTAAAGCTATGCAGTCTGTTAATAAGTCGAACTCTTTACCGATCAAATAGACCTGGAATCTTTCTACGCTCCAAACTAACGCCAATGCCTCCTTTTCCGTGCCATTGTCGTGAACTCCGGCACTGTGACTGCGACTGCACTCCGCGTAGCTCAGCATCTTTTACATGCGTCCACACTCTTGAAAAGTTTTTTCCAAACTCATTATCGGGTCGAACCATCGTCGACACGAAGCTCTAATGCTATTCCTCTCTCTTTCTCTCCCTCTCGTCATTTCTTCTCTTTTCTTCGACGTTTCATGACAGTTAGCCACCGTATGGAATTCGGTACCTTTAGCCATAAACTGTATATTGGCATAAACATACAAATCCAAATACTTAAATTGCAATATATTTTGAATTCTATCAACCAAACGAACTTTTTTTTTTTTTAGCAATTAGACTAAACAATTTGTTGTAGCAATTTTTAAGTGCAAAAGCAACTTTTTTTTACGAAAGCGTACCGTTTTTCCAAATTAATCATTATTGACTACTATAATCCCTACAAGTACCTTCTCTCAGTATCTGTTAGTGACTTAGAAACATAGGAGATCACGCGTGAATTTCCACTTCTATCTGTTTGAATAAGTACACCACCAAGAGCATGTGGACTTGCGTCGGCAATGACAGCAGTTCTATCTTCTAACTTATAGAACCCTAACCTTTGAGAGCCTGCTAATCTTTGTTTTATGGCACGAAACGCTGATTCCTCTTTTTCACCCCAGTGAAACTTCACACCTTTATGAGTTAGTTTTCTGAGAGGTTCATCCATGGCCGCCAAGTTTGGTATACATTTTCCCATGTAATTGGCGAGCCCTAGGAAACTTCTGACTTCACTTTCATTGTATGGTTGACGGAATGACAAAATAGCATCACGTTTCGAATCTGAAGGCATGAGTCCTTGTGAGTTGATATGGTATCCAAGAAACTCAAAATCCGTTACCCGTATCTTGCACTTCTCCCAGTTGAGAATAACACCTTTTTCCTTAAATCTTTCAAGAACCTTTTTGAGCCTCAAATCATGTTCTTCAACAGAGCTTCCCTCTACACCGACGTCGTCCAAGTACCAATATGTACCCTCGCAATCGGCCAGAATCTCGTCCATCTTTCGCTGAAATGTTTCTGGAGCCGAAACAAGGCCAAATGGTAGCCGTTTGAATCGGTACAGTCCGCGGTGTGTGATGAATGTTACAATGTCCCTAGATCCTTCTTCTAACTCCAAAAGAAAAAACGCATCCTTAACGTCAAGGATGCTCCAAACCTTTCCTTTCCCAATTTTAGCCAGAACCTCATCAATAACAGGCATTGGATGTCTTTCACGAATAACGACTTGGTTTACTCTGCGCAAATCAACACACAGTCGAATACTACCATTCGCCTTACTGGCAACCACCAACGGCGATACCCAAGTTGCTGGACCTTCTTTTGTTTCAATTATATCTCTACGAAGCAGTTCATCTAGCTTTTGGTTAACAGCCTCCTCCAGGGGCATTGGGATTCGTCGTAACGGCTGGAACACCGGAGTTATAGTTGGGTCCATCAAAATACGTATCTTTGTATCATATATCTTGGAGAACGGAGAATCATTGTTCTTGCCACGAAGGCCCCCGGAAATCATACTGGAAAGAACTGGAATTTGAATTTTGTCCCACCCTTCAATATGCCGATTGTAACGGCAGTGCCGGTCATAGCAAGCAAGCTGTGATTTTTTGAAAAATACGAATGTTATGGTATCATTGGTAACTCGGTATTTCTGACAGCTTGTTTTGCTTTGCAATCATAAGGATAACATCGGTCTGGCGACCATCAAGGAGGAATGCTGGCGATATGCATCGTGAGCGGAATCAGCCATCCAACAGGACACAACAAAGACAAAAAAGAGGAGTACAATGTCGAAAAAAGAAAATAACATCGAAAAATACTAGACAGGAGCAACCGCCGTCGGACGTATGAGAAGAAAAATGCGCTCATAAATGTGTTTGCTTCCTGATTCTACTTCATCAAATCAAATGATCGGTTGTAGACAGGGTTGTTAATCGTTAACGTCATCAATTGGAATTTGCATTGAAGACATTAATGTAAGTTAAACGCTGTCCAGACTGGAGAGTTATAACATGTTATAACGGTTGTCAACTAATTGCAACACAGAAACGACCATCAAGATAGCGCTATAACATGTTATAACTCTGTAGTCTGAACGTACTATAATAGTACGTTTATAGTACGTTCAGACTACAGAGTTATAACATGTTATAGCGCTATCTTGATGGTGGTTTCTGTGTTGCAATTATTTGACAACCGTTATAACATGTTATAACTCTCCAGTCTGGACAGCGTTTTAGACTACAGAGTTATAACATGTTATAGCGCTATCTTGATGGTGGTTTCTGTGTTGCAATTATTTGACAACCGTTATAACATGTTATAACTATCCAGTCTGAACAAGGCATTAACGTCATTAAAAATACTGGCTGTAGATGATGCTTCCCTTCTTAATATTAGTTCGGCTTCCCTTTGAGGATGACACAGGTAGTGGTAAGTGTGCGAAATTTGTCTTGTGTTCATAAGATAATAAAAGTCGTGTGTATTAGGGTTTTGTAATGCCCTCAAAAGCAGACCAGATACCCAGCCTTTCGAGCGGCCGGATAGCGTTGAAACTGGTGGGTAAAATTTTTAGAGATTGAATATAGATGATGATGAGTATGACTTCTGTAGTTTGTTTTGTTAGAGTTGCAGCATTATTTTAATTAACGGAATAACCATCGAAGTCTGATAAACTGCCTCTTTCTATTGAGTCCTCGCAAGAATTTACATTTCGGATGCCATGCTAGGTGTATTTAGAAAAAAAATCTTCAACGAGATCAACGCATTGTCTTCACATGTATTCACCACTACTTTCAAATTTGCAAGCAGTAGAGAGGGTGGTCATTATTTAAAATTTATTAAACTGAATATTTACAGAAGCTAAGGGAACTTCCGTGAAGTTGTGAGAACTTCGTAAAAGTTATTGAATCGTCTTAGAAAGAATTTATAAGATCTTCAAGAAAACTCGTAGAATATTATAAAACTCCAGTGAACTTCATAGAGTTTCAGTGAACTTAATTGGGAAGCAGGGATTTTTGCAAAGTTCAGCACATTATGTATAAGTTCAGAGAACTTTGTAAACATTAAACGAACTGTAGATAAATTCAGCAATGTTCGGGCAACTTCGTTTAAGTTCAGGGTTTTTTAACTTCTGGGAACTTCGTAAAACTTCAGAGACTTCATAGATGTTCAAGGATCATCGTAGAAATTCAAGAAACTTAGTAGAAAATTTAGTTAACATCTTAGAGCTTAACGTAGACATTCAGGGAACTTTATAAAAAAAAATCGGGAATACTTTGAGGTGGGAACTGTGTAAAAGTTTCAGGGAACTTCATAGAAAATAGACATATTTTTTATAAGCTCAGAGAACCCCGTATAAGTGAAGTGAACTTCATAGAAGTTTAGAAAACTTTGTAGATGTTTAGGGAATTACGTAGCAATTCTCGGAACATTGTAAAACTTCATAGACATGCTGGGAATTTTGTAAAAGCTCTTGGAACTTCATAGCAGCTCATCAAACATAGTAGAAGCTCAGCAATCAGCGGCACCGGTGGTGTAGTGGTAAGCTTAACTGCTTCTCACTCCAAAGGGCGTGGGCTCAATCCCAGTCGGCGCCGTCGGTATTTTCTTAGGCATAAAATCTCAGATCACGCCTTCCCTCGGGTTTGTCCCCGGTCCATGAGTTGATGAGTCTATAGGTAGGGTCCAGGCGGGAGAGCTGCCTCCCCGGCGTCGGTACCATTGGTACTCGGTACGGAAAACAAGGTCGACGGAAAACAAATCCAAATCAAGCGAAAAAAGCTCAGCATACTTCGTAGAAGTTAATGGTACTTCGTAAAAGCTCCAAGAATATCGTAGAAGTTCAGTAAACTTCTTAGAACTTCAGGTATTTTTGAGGGGGGCGAAAGTAGTCCATTCTACATTAAATTTAACGGATTTCAATAAAATTAGCTTCATAAATTCGATTTTAGTGGATTTCTTCGATTCGTAAAGAATAATAACACGCGCTTGCCGATATCATCCGATATTATCCGCTATTCATCGGTAATCTTGAATGAGTCAGAATTATCCAACCGTTCTCGCATTAAATTTTTAGTGTGTATTATGGTTTGACTGTCTGTCCCTTTCATAATCGCACCTCGGACCACTCATAGCTCATATTTTCAAAAAGTTGTGCGGAAATAACATTAACCCACCCAAATTCGACCTGGTTGCAGCAGTTTGGATGTAATATTCAACAACTTTTTTTTCTGTGTATGGTAAAATCTACAAGCAAACGGCACACTGTGCGTGAAACATGGCGGCCGTCGTACTATCACTTAACTCCACTGAAAATTCCCATAAGCAACTGTCAATATTTGCTAGAAGAGACGATTATTTTTCGACGGTGCCGTCATGGCCAATAGAGAGGAAGTTAACAGTTAAAAAAGGATGCAAGACAACCCAAAGAAATTTACATTAGCCCAACGTTTGATTTTGATGTCTACATCAGCATCGAAATCAAATGTATGCCTGATGTCAAACATTAGGAAACATTATGATTTAGTTGTATTTAAGCAACGTAACATGGTGTATACATCAGAAATTTTGGAACAAAATTTTGCCATTCTAATGTCGGTCTGACGTCAAAAATTTCAATCTATTGACATTAGAACCAAACGTTTTAAGGATGTTTTCAGATGTACAAAACGTTAGAACTAAACGTTTTTCGGATGTTTTTATATGTAAACGTTTTCTGATGTTTTCTAATGTAGAGGTTTCCTGATGTTAGAATCAAACGTTTTTCGGTTGTTTTCGGATGTAAAAAACGTTAGAACTAAACGTTGTTCGGATGTTTTTATATTTAAATGTATTCTGATGTTTTCTAACGTAGATGCCTCCCGATGCTGGAACCAAACTTTTTTTGGATGTTTTCGTATGTACACAACGCTAGAACTAAACGTTGTTCGGATGTTTTCAATTGTACTTCGTGTTTGATGTTCTCTGATGTTTTCAGATGTACAAAACGTTTAAAGTAAACGTTGTTTGAATGTTTTCAAATGTAGATGTTTACTAATGTTTTTAGATATACAAAACACTAGAATCTTACTTTTCAAATGCTTTCAATTATATTTACAACACATTAGAACTAGAAACATGATCGTGTAAACACTACACACGATTGTTGTTAGATTACATCATAAAAATGCGTACATAACAGTCAATGCTGAAGCTCCCGTTTCCCACCAGTCAGTTAACTGACCTTAGCTAACCTAATATCATTGCGGCAACTCTCTATGCGGCAGGGGAACTATGCCATTAGCGCGCTAAAAGTTATTAGACCACTGACATAGGCGCCAATTTGTAGGTGACGAGGCACTTGGTGACATTACAGCGAGCTTGACGATTTTTGCAGCATTTTTTTTTTTATCAAGCTACCAGTTAAGGTGTGTAGTGTTTACAAGATCTTGTTTCTAGCTCTAATGCTTTGTACAATTGAAAGTATTGAAAAAGTTAATTCTCATGTTTTGCACAACCGAAACCATCAGAAAACATAAAATTGTACAAAAAAAAGTCATCCATTCTGGTAGACTATCTCTTAAATGCATAAAGAATAGCCATTGCTTAAGCTCCCGTTTCCCACCAGTTAGTTAACTGACCTTAGCTAACCTAATATCATTGTGGCAACTCTCTATGCGGCAGGGGAACTATGCCATTAGCGCGCTAAGAGTTGTTAGACCACTGACAAAGGCGCCTATTCGTGGGTGACGAGGCACTTGGTGACATTACAGCGAGCTTGGCGATTGTTATAGCATTTTTGAGTGAACTACCAGACAATCATGACAATGTGATCGCTGCGCCTCCAGATCTCCCTTTAAATCGACCCACTGTGCCAATTTGTCAATAATGCATGACACTTTGGACGGGGTTGCTGGCTTGTTTGGTCCACTGTTCGGATATACAAGTGGCAAGCCTTCCCCTTCACGGATCGCTCCAAAAATTGCTGCAAACGAACTGCAAATATATAATAAACAAAATTATTGTGCATGAAAAATATGACAATGGACAATGCTCGAGGAGCACTGGGAGTTTTCGAACGACGCGTGCTTAGGACGATCTTTGGCAGAGGGTATATGAAAATGGTGAATGGAGTAGAAGAATCTAGATAGAGCTGGAATTAGGGAGTAACAGCCTTTGTAAACAATGCCTTGACTTGTTGATTTCTCGGAATTCAAGACACGCCTACACAAACCAACATATCCATCGGGTAGTAGAAGTCTTTCTCTAATCGATGGTGATGTCGATTCGCCTTGGAGAGCCATGACTTCCGCGAAATCATCGAGAGAAGTCATTGATTACAAAAGCTGTTACGCCCTAGTTCCAGCTCTATTTAGGAATGAACCACGAACTGGCGTAACTTTATGGCGAACCCAATATCCAGAAAGTCGCTAAAATTGGAAGGGTACAATGGACGGGACACGTTGTAAGAATGCCGGACAACAATCCCGCAAAAATGGTGTTTTCCTCAAATCCGGCCGGTACAAGACGCAGAAAAGCACAGCGTGCTATGTGGTTAGACCAAGTGGAGTAAGATGTAGGAAGTGTGGGACGCTCGAGAAATTGGAGACAAGCAGCCAGGGACCGAGTTAGTTGGCGCAACTTGTTATACAGGTTAGGTTCCGAGGGACGTCGGATCAGCAAAAGTAAAGTAAGTATACAGACAAACAGACATAAAACTCGCAAGATGTTCATCGAACAAGCATTTATCGGTCAATTTAAAAGTATCTTAGTTGGTAGTACCGCCACCTGTGGCGCGCATAGTCAATTTCCTTGCGTTTGACGTTTCCACACTACCGCCATCTGTTCAGCGTACTACCCACCACAGTGTACTCAACAGAGGGCGGTAATGTTTTAACGACGATGTTTTACAGTGAGAAATATTCAATGTGTTATGTCTGTTTGTCTGTGGTAAGTATCTTATACGTTGGCTAAATTGTTATCCAAACTGCCTAAAAGTTCGAAGAATAGTTATTAGATAGTACAGAATTCTAAATTGGCATTATTTATGAAAAATTTACATTAGAATTCTTAAATTTCAGTCTTTCCCTGATTGCGAACCACACTTTAAATTTTATATAAACTTGCGACCCATCTTGTGTACCATCATAAGGCTTGATGAAACTTATTCCGCCCGGAAACATGTTTTTTTGGAATTATGAAGTCATTATAGGGTTAACTACCCCATTTTCGGCATATTAAGCACAACCCGCACTTAGTCCTTCTTTATCTAGCGTAGTTTAGCACCAAACGGAATGTTATTATTACTGATGGCTTCCAAATTTATTTACCTTTCCGTATGTACCGTAAGATTTGATAAAGAGAAACCAATCGTTGAGATATTGTCAAAAGTCTAACACTGCTTCTTGACACCAAACTCGGCCTACGGATTCTAAACTCGTCCTAGCGCATTGAAACGCCATTGAAACGCCAATTAATTCACTTCGGCCTATCGCATGAAGATTAAACATTGTAATAATCATTGTATGTAGTCTTCACTGGCTTGACGAAATGGAAATAAAGAATAAAGAATGAAGATAAAAATTGATTCGGTCGGAGCGCTTCTTTTGTTTTTGGGAATAATGGGTGCAATCACGTGTTCTCATTGACTTCGTTCCGTAGCTTATTAACTAAAGTATCGTACCAAATGCATAATTGAATTGACGAACTCTGAAATAATGGATTTCTATTGAAGTTTTCTGCTCGATAGGCCCAAAACGGGCGATTAGGCCGAAGTAGTTCTCTACCCTACGTTATTATGACATTTTGTATTTTTAAGTTACAAGAGGACGTTGCAAAGGATGAGTTTGACGTATGAAACCTGTGCATTTAGTTTTCAGAGAGTCGCAATCAGCGAATTATTCATTAAATCACTTATGGCTGTAAGCTCCACTCGGTATTATCCTCGGATTATATCCCGATCAAGAATGTCCGGCTGCTTTGATGTCGACATCAGAGTTATTCAACACGATGTTATGCAAACAATTCGCAGATCATCCAAACAGGGACGGTATTAAAAGTTAATCCGAGTTGGAGCTTACCGCCATTATTGCGGCTCTCTGAATCCAATATTAATAGGTTGAAAAAATGGTTTAAAAATGGAACCTAAATCCAAAATTTCATAAATTTTGGTTCACATGAACTATGATAAATCAGTGTTATTACATTTGCAAACATCACCATTTTAGCGGCCCTCGCCATAGAGCGAACTGTCATTCAAAAGGATATTAATGTCATCTAATGCAATTTATCAACAATTTAAATCTTGGTTTACAAATCGAGATGAATGTCTATGGGAACGATAAAAATATATTTGTGCTCAGAAAACGAAGCTCGCCCGAAAAAAAATAACAACAAAAGTACATTAAAAAACAATGTAACAATAAGACGAAAATTATTGTCTTAACAATGATTTATATTGTTACGTCTACAATAAATTTACCTTGATTTATGTTGTACAAAACAATAAATTTCATGGTAAATGGAAAATTTACAATAAAAAAGGGGGGTTGTTAAGTATCTTAACAATGAAATTTTCGTGATTTTCCCATATAATTTTTTTTCAATAACATTATATATTATTGTTATTTTACTGTTGGTTGGCGAATTTATTTATTAAAAAAAATAACAGTGTACTTTAGAGTGTATGTGTTGACTTGACAGATCTACTTTATCGACTTTAAAAATAAATCGAAAAAATAAAACTTTGCCCCGGGAAGGGAAGGGGGTGGTATATCTGTTACGGGTGGTCCTTTTTTTACTGGTTATGGATCGAGATTCGATCCGGAACTTGTGAGAAATGCAGGCCAACTCCCCTGCGCTCGATATCCCTAGGTCACGTCTCCTTGGTGGTTGAGCGTCGTTGATAAGTTAATGCATTCGACTGGAGAGAATCACCCATGAAATATGCTTCCACCTGAGAGTTCCTTCCTGACATCTTCAAGTGGTGGAATTTTTTATTATTATTGTATGATTATTGACTGCACGGACAAGGTTTCCATTAAGCTTTAGAGAGGGTCTAGGATAAGATATGAGCGGACGCGGACTGCCTGGTTTTGAGCCAAACGAACTGTCAAAGCCAGAGCCATACGAGCAGCGCCTATCTTAATTACATTGGCAGTGTTGCTGACCCTCTCATAGTCTGCATGCTTCAATCAGATTTATTTTTATTGTTCGTGAAGTAACCCACAATGAAAATACACCAATATTTAATGTAACAACAATTTTTATTGCAATAGAGTTGTTCATTATTGTTCATGATCGAATCATGTTAACAATAAAATAAATGAAAAATACGATAAAAATCATTGTAACAACATTTTATTATGTACATTCATTGTACAGCTAGGTAGCAGTTTTGCCGTTTTCGGAAGAGTACAACATTATAACAATCATTTTTATTGTCGACAATAAATATTAATGTTAGAGCATTGTTTCCACTGAAAATTTTACTGTAATTTTTTTTTTCGGGCGTTCAGATGATGTATAAAAATTTGTTTGTTTTTCGAAATTATACAACCCAATTCCAGGTTTTCCACACGAAACGATAACTAATGGATACGTACTCGGTTTCCCCATAGGGATACGTATTCGGTTTCCCCATCAGGATACGTATTCGGTTTCCCCATCGGGATTCGTATTCGGTTTCCCCATCAGGATCCGTATTCGGTTTCCCCATCAGGATTCGTATTCGGTTTCCCCATCGGGATCCGTATTCGGTTTCCCCATCGGGATCCGTCTACGGAATCCCCATCGGGATCCGTATTCGGTTTCCCCATTGGGACCCGTATTCGGTTTTCCCATCGGGATCCGTATTCGGTTTTCCCATCGGGATCCGTATTCGGTTTTCCCATCGGGATCCGTATTCGGTTTCCCCATCGGGATCCGTCTACGGAATCCCCATCGGGATCCGTATTCGGTTTCCCCATTGGGACCTGTATTCGGTTTTCCCATCGGGATCCGTATTCGGTTTTCCCATCGGGATCCGTATTCGGTTTTCCCATTGGGACCCGTATTCGGTTTTCCCATCGGGATTCGTATTCGGTTTCCCCATCGGGATCCGTATTCGGTTTCCCCATCGGGATCTGTCTACGGAATCCCCATCGGGATCCGTATTCGGTTTCCCCATTGGGACCCGTATTCGGTTTCCCCATCGGGATCCGTCTACGGAATCCCCATCGGGAGCCGTATTCGGTTTCCCCATTGGGACCCCGTATTCGGTTTTCCCATCGGGATCCGTATTCGGTTTCCCCATCGGGATCCGTCAACGGAATCCCCATCGGGCTCCGTTTACGGAACCCGTCATCGGGCTCCGTTTACGGAATCCGTCATCGGGCTTGTAGCTTTTAGTAAATACACTGACTAACCTGCAAAGAGATCTGGCTGCAAACTCCCCGCCCGGGATCCAGCTTCGGATTCCCTACCGGGATTCGGCTGGGACTGGTACCGGTACACTTTCCTAAAAAAAAAAACATAATTACATTACATTAAATTAATAAATTCACATTTACTTACCAGAAAAACATTGCATCGCCACCAATGTTTCCTACATTACAATTTCTATTCGGGAATCGACAACGAAAAGATCAGGACGAAGATAATGCCACGGTTTGGAGGTGTTCCAAGTCAAAGGCGAAAGTGGTTGCGAAAGCAAACGAATTTCGGCTGAATGCTGGATTTCAGAAGTATTCGGTGAAGAATGTAGGATTAGATCCTATGATAGAATTTCGTTGGTTGCGACCTTTATACGAAGAGCTTCGGAGTGTGCTTCTGCTGTAGATGGTTGGGTGAATGTAGAATTTTGGCGAGGGGGACGACTCTATCTCCGCTGCAGGAAAGATTGTGTTGTGCTGTGGCTCACACTTAAAATGTTTCGCCGAGATTCCAACAGCCGAGTAGTTCTGCAATTTATTTTGCTGAGATTCAGTAAAACAATTGCCGAGACTCAGCTAACAAATATCATTTTGCTAACAAACAGATATTTTGCACATATATCAGCAAAAGTAAATGCCGAAGTAATCGGCTGTTGGAGATTTTACCGAGCTAGATTAAGTGTGCTGGCTGCTCGCACGCTGAGTAGATCGAAAGAAGATTAATAACGATTCTGAAGATTTCCTGCAAAAAAATGATGCACGATGCAAGTATATGCGAGAAATGCAAGAAGATTTTTCGAAGATTGATTCGCTAGTGTGAGATTTTTTGAGAATCTAAAGTTGAGATTTAGATGTGTCGCCACCCTTAGGTCCACGGCTGCTGTTGATGAGCTTATCAACGACAGGCAAACACACTCTAGTATGTGATGTATTGCAATTTCTGTAAATCTTTTCATACATGAATTCAATATTTATTTGTCATAACCATCAACCAGTCAGCCATGTAGGTGTAATAGAGGTCAAAAAGGTATCAATTTTCCTCATTGGGTTCCAAATGCCGAGAATCCCACCACGCATGTTATCACGGGTTATTAAATATATATAGACATAAACTTGAAGAACTACAATGGTAAACATTTGCTGCATCGCGGCTATCGCCCGTAAAAAAAAGAACCGTAGAGGTACAATGAAATGTATTGTAACCATACAATAGAGTTTATGGTATTTACAAAAAATCGTATTATCCACAACGATAAAATAACAATAGAATGTATTGTTTCTACAATAGAATCTATGGTAAATTGGGGAATATACAATAGATTAAGGGGGTCGTTATGTATCTTAACCATACGAAAAATCACTTTTTCCCGAACAAACTTGAACCATTTACCATTAATTGTATTGTTGTTCTATTGTTGAAAACTCTTACTATATGGGACGTATTGTACATCTATTGTAATAACAATATGCTAAAACTTCGTGTACTATATACACACAATAAGATCGATTGTTGGCAATAGATTTACTTGTAACTGTATTTTATTTTATGGTAATTGTATGGTTATTTTTTTCCGGGCGGTCTTCTCGTTCATTTACCGGCAGATTGCTTCTTCCGATGAAATTCCGAATATGTCGATAAATAATATAAACATTGCCATCTGTCACCTGGTGTGTCTCGAACTCTCTTTAACCAGCGATGCAAATCGATAACAAGGAGATTATAAATGTGCATCGATGGCAATCTTTGTTGTTCTTTGTCAAAGTTCAAAGTTACGATGATATCAGTATTTAAATATTTATTGATGAATATTTGTCAAGAATATTACTAAAGCCCATGTGACATATCGAAATTAAAAGAAATTTCGCATGGCACCTTTATAGATTACTATCATATGACTGATGAAGAAATAATCTTAAATGTAAGTATCGATGAATAAAGATTTTTAAATGTGTACATCGAAAGAAAATTTAAAGTGAATTGCCGACATAAATCTTTATTTCTGTATAAAGAACTTTGAAGAATTTTCACGAACGGTTGGTCGGGATATGATAAAGTGGATTTATACAGGTATGAATCGATTCACGAAAATAGTGATTATTTTTTTTCAAAAAACTTGAATAAATCTGGGAGTTTCGTCCCCCTTGTGGAAGCATGTTAATATCTTAATTTAGAAAAGATTAATGATTGTTTGAACCAGCCAAATGCAGTGCGGTGCGCAGCTGCACCAGTCCCCTCGAATACGTTATCATCCCGTTATTTGCGTTACCAAACACACACAAATCAATTTTTAAACGAGCTGTCATTTTAGGGTAACAACAGCGCTTGACATTTGTATCAAAACAAAAGTCTTCATCCGCACCCGGCAGTCCGGCAAGAAGTATACTGCAATATATTTCACGAAAATTGCAATGTTTGAGCGATACTTGGCCGCGTTGGAATACCCCGCCCAGGGTGGGATCAATATTGACGGTAAGAATATTCTATTTGATTTGTTCGTCGAATGGTAATTATCATTTCATTACCGCAGATCCTAAAGAGTTCCGCAATATCGTCCTGTGGCTGGAGGATCAAAAGATTCGCCACTACACCATCGAAGACCGGGCGAATCTACGGAAGGTGGGCGCCGCTGCCGACTGGGATCCCGCCTATGATAAATACAAGATGGATTTGAAGTATCCCACCGATCTGAAATCGAAAGCCGAAGAGTTAACGTGGCTGTTTCTGTATGCGATAAAGCTGGAATACTCCGACAATGCCGACCGGTATCGGCCCGTTACCGCAGCTCGGAAGCTGGAAGAGGATAAAAAGGCCACAGCGGCGCCGGAGATCAAATCGACGAATCCGTTTGATAATATCGATTGTGAGTTGGTTGTGTTTTTAGATTCGAGGAAGTTCGTAATATTTCTTTAATTTTCAGTCACAAGCCCTGAATTTGAGGAGGGTTCCAAAAAGTTAGCGGAAAAGCTGGGAATCGCCTATCACCCGGATCATTTGGTTTCGGTGAGATCGGCCGGACGGGTGATCTCAACTATGTTCAACAAAGAAGTTCTCAAGGAACCGATCATCACCGGAAAACCATTCCCGATCGGCGAAGGCACAGGGATGGGATTCCAGAAGGAACCCGATCTGGAGCGGGCAGCGCGAATCCTGCGATTGTTGCAGATTCAAAGTCTGCGGAAGCTGCAAACCGCCATCAATGAGACGATCGTTTCCGTGCAGAACATCACCGCCGATCCGAGGACCGATACTTCGCTGGGAAAGGTTGGGCAAAAGTAAGGGGGTGTTCGGATCAAGGAAGTAATTTCCCGCGCGTCGCTCGTGGAGTGTATTCCAGGTCTTAATTTATGTGTAATTTTTCATTTGGTCAAATAAATCATACTAGTAATCTACATACATGTAACATCAACAAACAAGGCGGTGGATTTAGTTCTTTGGGGCTTCCCGTGATTTTCCGAAAGGGTAGACATCTAGGAGTCGCGTTATTCCGATTCCGCCGGCCACTGTAAGTTGCAAATGGTTGGAACTTGTTACATGGTTACTGAAAATTTGAAATGTCTTCACAATGCGTCTTCTGCTTTGGCTTTATTACGCCCTCACTGGGAGACATTACTTCGGCTCTGAACTTAGTGTTTTTAGGCACATCCACAGTTGATAATTGAGAGCTTTCTAGGGATGTACCATTATTGCTTAAGTACATTTGTGACAAGTACAATCATACTCTATGCCAAGGGAAGTCCCACAATTTCGAATGATTTAAAAAATGTAGACATGTTATCAAACCTGGCACCTCTGATCTCTGATAAATGCCACAGAGATGATACGTTTGAAGACATGTCTTTTTGATTGAATAGCCATTCCACGAAACATGTTCTACTCTTCTCTGCTCTATGTTTATTCTTAGGTCAGATTTAATATTTACCTGCCGCCACGCCGTATATGGCGTATCTACCAACTGCCTGAGGTCTCTTCTGTGCCTGCATCCAAATGTAGACTCCCATTCCGAGCACGCCCGTTCCGCTGACGATTCGGCATGGAAGGCAATCTTTATGCCGGCTCGCCACCACTGATTCGGTCATTGCGAATGTTTATCATTAAATTTTCCACGAATTCAAATTCAATTTTAGTAGCTCATGAATCGAATTTTACTTCAGGTGAACATAAACCAGCTCGGTAACCAAATAACAATGCAAATACTACGGAGGCTCGTTTAGTGAACGCTGTCATCGAATCAGATACATCGAGGCGTTACGAGCCGTTAGCAATGGAATTTATAAACAAAACAAATTCTTAACTAGGAATTTTTTTCTTCATCAAAACCATTAGGTATTTTTTTAATGGCCTCCGAAGAAGACTACCTACCCGAGTGTTGTGGTTCCGGCTGCACAAATTGTGTACTCGATCGTAAAGTGAAATTCCGAAAACATCCGTCTACCTCCAACCGACCAAGTCTTCTGGACAGCAGCTACAAACCATTCCAATGCGTCGCCATCACGCAGCGCACACCAAATACTTTCCATTTCCGGTTCCGATACCATCCCCGAACAGAAGACAACGATTGTGCCGGCTACGAGCTACAGATCCCTCCCGGTAGCCATCTGATGCTGCGAGCACCGAGAGGTTGGAGACAGACGGAGCGTGGGCTCAATGCTATGTTTTCAACATGGCGGAACGAAACGGCTTCAGCGGAAGCACGTGTTGCTCATGGTGGCGACAGGAAGTCGGTTGAAAAGTACGATCGAAGCGAGCGTGATTTGTACTTTAGTCGACCGTACACACCGATCCAGGTTGATCGAGATGCGAACGAGTTTGAAGTTCTGATAAGGATGGAAACGGCAGGGGAGATGTCTGAGTATTTGCAGACTTTGAACGTTGGTGACGTGACGGAGTGGAAGGGGGTTTACACCGGATTCGTGTGGGAAAGAAATGCTCGGAAGAACTTGATCTGCTTAGCGCAGGGAGTCGGATTGGCACCGATTTACTCCATCGTGGCGGCCATTTTGGAAGATGAGGCGGATGAAACAAGACTGAAGCTGGTCTACTGTTGTAAAGATGTGGAAGGAATTTTGATGAGAGATGAGCTGTTGAAGCTGGGAGCGTTTTGGAACTTCGAAGCTACGATTTATCTCTCTAGGGAAAGCTGTTTCTGTGGCGGAAAGTCGTCCAGGAGTTGTTCGTGCCTGTCATCGAAGAAGAAATACAACGAGCGGGTCTTGAATCACAGACTGGAGAAAATTGACATAGAGACTTTATTGCTTCGGTATGCTCAGGATTCGCTCCAGGTCCTAATCTGTGGAACGGAATCCTTCGCGACGCTTGTAGAGAGTTGTTTAGTAGATTTGAATATAAGAGATTATTACAAATTTTAATAATAAAAAAATCGATTTTTTATCAATCTAGACTACGCTTTTCTTGAACTGCTTTTGAGCGTGTGGCGACGGATTTTCTCCTTTTCCCGTTCGAGCTTCCGTCCGGAGGTGGCTTCCTCGAGGCCTCCGCGCGTAAGCTGATTGAAGTCTATAATGGTAAGGCAGGGTTTTGGCGGAACGTTCAGGATCTCGATCGGGGGCATCTTGTGCTGCTCCGGAGCCGTTTTGGGCTTCGGGGTAACCTTGAACCGGTAGTCGCTGCTAAAATCCAGATTGCTGAACCGAGCCGCCTGGATGTTGGACAGCGAGTACTGATCCGGTGGCCCAAGGGCACGCATCCGGAAGCCACCGTAGTGTGAGTACATGTAGCGTATCGGCGAGCCCTCGTTCGAGGTCGAACTGTCGTAGCAGATCGAGAGATCCGTATAGCTAATGGGAGCGTAGGTGCGGACGGTTTTGGGCCGCAAGCGAACTTCGCTGCGGGTTCGGGATCGTGCCCGAGGCCGGTGCGTTCGGGGTCGACCCTTGCGCGGTCGCAGCTCGTCCACCGGCGGGATTGGCAGGATGTTGGTGAAACGGTAGTACTCCAGGAAGGATCGCGCCAGGTTGCGACCGATTCGCATATCTGAAATGAGTGTTGGGATGAGAATTGCGTATAGGACAGTCTAATCCGGATTCCGGTATATTCTCGTCAATATCTTTAATTGATTTCAAATGCAGTATGGACGCCATTTTCAACTTTAATTTAGAATCCTGGTCCACTGAATAGACATCTACTTGTTCAAGTATTCTTCAGAATATGGTCTAGGTGCCGTATACCTGCGCCATTTTGTAAGCAAAGATGGCGGATAATGAAAGGCAATTATGATTAATTAAAAACGCTTGGCTGGGAGTTCATAGATCTTTAATGGAAACGCAAATTGAATTTCATATCCAGAGGAACTCAAGAGCATGACCATTCCAGAAGAACATACGAAAAAGACTTCATGTATATGTAAAGAGAACTTTAATAGTAGTGGCTTTCGTATATTTTTGACGTAGGATTACGTTTTTCAGCAACATATTGGGGGTGCAATTTCAAAAAACCAAAATCGACCACGTTACGAAAAGTGGTCAGGTTTTGTCCACTTATAACTCTGTCAAAAACGGATGGGTTTTAATTCTAAACAAGCCAATCGATTGACAAATTTTCTACAAATCTGCTGAAATAAACACTTTATCAATTTTCATCAGGTTACTATTGAAAATTACACGAATGTCCAACTGTTCATCAAAATTATCACCGATTGCCTGCAAAAGGCGCTTTTCCTAACACAGTCGCCGAATATTGATACCGAGCACGTAATCCTACGTCAAATCTATGGTTGTGTCTTGGATACAACCTCTTAATTGCTGAGATCCACTATTTTGATTGAATCCCCATAAAAGGTTTCAAAATGGTAACGAAAGGCCTTTTACGGGGCTGTTCATAAATTACGTAGACAGTTTAGAATGGCAATTATCCACGACCCATACAAATTTAAAAAAAAAATGGACAATTGTCTACGCAGGGGGAGGGGGGTTCAATAATCCCAGAAAACTGTTTACGTAGTTAATGAACAACCCCTAATAGCCTTTTTACTATATCCACACGACCCATTAGAGCACTGCACGCAAAATCTAACCTCAATTTTTGCCATGACAGTAAAAGAGATAGCAACGAACGGGAGCCAAAACAAACCCGGCAGAACTGTCAAAACTCGCTGGTGAGGAAAAGGAACGGGGAGATTTGGGTTAGGTTTCGCGCAGTGCTCTATTACTTACACCCATCTTCAGTGTACTGCGTCAGTAAGTTGCTATCGTTCAGGTAGTACCCACACATGGAAACCTCCAGCGTATAGGTATTGACATTATCACTCAACGCCTCCACAAAGAACCGCCGGGCAGTTCCGGATTTCCTATCGTCCGCGTTGAACATCATATGCTCTTGGCAGAAGTCTTCGCACTTGGCTGCAAACAGCTTGGGAAACACTAGATGCCGTTCGTACCGATACACATTGTCATACGTACTACCGTAGATGAACGTCCCCGTCAGACTCGAATGGGCGTGGATGTCGATCACAAAATCCACCTGGTAGCACTGAAATAAAGAAAGAAAAAAATTCTCTAGACAATTAGCATCACAGCTAAGATTCACCCAACTGACACTCGAGTTGTCGTACTCCTTCAGCATCTTCATGGCCGCACCCAGCGTCGGATGCGTATACTGGGACATCTTGTTCCACGATCGGTTCAAATCGTGTCCGATCACGTTGCACCGGTTGTTTCCCAAGAACACCCCATCTGGATTCAGCATTGGAATGATTTTGAACACCACATTATCCCGCAAGGCTTTCGATATCGGTTGATTCGCTGCCGCCAGGTATTCGATCAATCCCTGCACAACGTACGAAGCTGGCGATTCGCCAGGATGAATCCTCGCCAGGATTACCACCATATGGATGACGTTCTTCTGATCGACTTTGTCCGGTTTCTTCACGTCGTCGAAGGTGACTACCTCCAGTTTGCGGTTTTGCTGCAATCGACATGAAAAGTTCAACAAGAAACAGAGGTGTAATTCAGACAGAAAACTCACAATCGTCATCCCCAGTGTGGTCCGCTCGAACGATTCCGGAAACTTGGTCTCCAACGCGTTTAGATAGGCCTGCAGTTTCGAGTACGAATACGGAAACGTTAGTGCAAACTGGTACACCTCGTCCTCCTTGTCGAATCCAAAAGCAAAGCTCAGCACATAATGGTTCTGATGGATGGCCGATTTGTAGTAGAAAACTTCGCACCTAGGGATACGTTGCCACTTGGGACGGCTGCTCGACTTGACGAGCGGTGTCATGCCATCCTTGAACAGGTTACGATTTTTGTTGATATTTACAATGTTGAATATCACCCGTTGGTCCTGTTTGACGTTGTCGACGGTGAAGTTGAACCAGAACCGGTACCGGGGATTGCACGTGTCCGGCCGGAGAAACAGATCGTACTCGAACTCGCCCACCAGGTCCACACGGCCAAGGTTGCCCGTTTCGAAGGCAGCATCGAAGCATAGGTGACCCCGTTTGGCTTTGCCGCTGTGACCTGAAACGAAAAGGCATTTGTGGTTCTTTAGAATTTTTGTTGAAGCACTTTATAACGTAGTTTCAACTTTAAGCCATGCGTCTCCATTAGATAAGCGAGTTGCATGGAGAGTGTGGTGACTTGGCAATTGAACGACGAACCCCACCCAATTAGAGCGTCAAAAAGATTAAAGCTGAAAGAAGTTTATTTTTTATGTCACTAGGTGGATCCCGGCCCCTCAATTCCTTATTTTGGGAAACTTGTTTCTTAAGACATTTTATTTATTTACTCTTCATGTACAATATTGCTAATCCAGAGAAAAAATTTGCATTGCAAATGCACTGCCAATATTTTCCTGGATTAGTAATGTAGTAATGAACCTGGCTTTGGCAGCTCTCTTTCTTAAAATATTTTCGAATACACTTTGAAATCCATGCTTTTTTTTCAGTGGTCTTATTGCACAGAAAGAATGACATGAGAAAGATTTGGAATTGCGGCTAAAATTAAAATGATTTACCGATAAGTCTGATGTAGAGATGGGCGATCCGCTCCCGAGCTGTTCTATAGACCCGATTCTCTAAAGTGAACTGATGACCCGCGGTTCATTTTTTAGGAACCGCAGCTCATCAGCTCACTGATATCACAAGTCTAAACCATACATTCCATCACTCATAGCGGAACTTAAAAAAAAAAACACATTACTCCACTTACGCATTGAACAGCTACCGCGTAATACAACATGTGCCTACTGATCGACAGCACCAACGGTAAAAGCAAACTTCGAAGTGGGAGAGAGAGAAATATGTACATGTGCTACACGATCTTAATCTTCTACTGGTATTATCCAATTTATTTATGTACCCGGCTCTTATTGCTGATGTTATTCCTCCAGCATATGTGCTCTCACCTCTCCTCCCATAATTCTCTGGGGGAGCGGAAGATCCGCACAAAAGCAAATAATTGAAAAGCGAAATGCATCTCTCCAGCTTATCAGCTCAGCTCCGGATCCGAATCATCGACTCGAATGATTCACTGGGAGCTGCTTAGGATGACAACTCTTGGAACCGGCCAGCTCTTCGGATCTTTTTTTCTCTCTCCATTCTTCACGATTCAGCTCCGGATCCGAATCTGAGCTGATGATCTTGAGCTGATGCCGAGAATAGTGAGAGAAATTCTGCTGGAGAATTAACATCACAAATAAAATCTGTATGTAGACTGGATTGCATAGCTTGAGAAAAGGCGTAACATCGTGTGCCACGATTTCAATAATATCATCGCGTGTGACATAGGTGTAGCTCTTTCGCATACATGTTTTGCTTTTACTGATATGTTGTTGGCACATTTTGCGCGCATGGTTGACCAGTTGTTGCGTTAGTGGCGTTTTCCATTGAAAAGTAGTGCCATATATTGTAAGGTACGGATTTATTGGTTTAGACTACTTTTACGATTTTATGCAGTTTTAAGCACTAAAACCACTAATTAATTTTCCGATTTCGAATTTGTGTCATAATTTCTATAATTTCAATGTGAGCTGAAGAGCTCCCTTTAGCGAGCTGGATGGATTTTATCCACTCGGCCAGATGAGCTGTTTTGCCCACCTCTAGTCTGATGCGTGGAGAGAAAGACAAATTCTGGTCATTACCGGTATATGTAACTTCGCAGATCCTAACTCCTGTCCGATACCCATATAGATAGATCTCTCACATCCGACCACATGCTATTGCCTTTAGATTGCTTAAAATTGAATAAATCTTCGTTTTACAATTCGTTACAATTGCGTTATAGATTTTGATCAACGGCACCCAATGTTTTGAATCAGGAACTGTAGGAGCAAAGGATAATAAAGTATTTTTTATTATTAAACTTATGTAATCGCGCATACACCTGTACCTGTACCTGTGTCTGTGGATTAGCCTATCGGTCCCAAGTACATCGATGAACGTACCCCATTCTAGTCGAAATTCTAGTACTACACAATGTTTGTTTTGATTCGCTATGAAAGTTTGACAGATAAAATGAGGGGTTCGTGGATTTTCCTATGTTTCGAGGGGTGCATCGATTAGCTTGGGACCGAAGAGAGTACCAGAGCTGAGCAAAAAAGTTGAGCACGTTTCTTCGGGACCCACACCTATTGAGTGCAACCATTAAATCACGCTTATTGGTTCATGGTTCACCAAATCATGATTTCATTTTGAATTTTATACATAAATTTTGTTCTTGCTACCATGAACTTGGATCACGACCATAGCTGCTGCTGTCATTTTCAATCGTTGTTTATGACCAGTAGGCAAGGCGCGAGTTCACTTATATCAGCGAGATATGGACTATTTCGGCGGTAGCAGCAGCAGCGAGCGGTGGCAGTAGAATTGGTAAACCAACGAGTGCTGAATTCACCAATCAAGCAATTTCGTCTAGCTTCGGAGTGAACAGTGGAGCTGGCTCCAGTGCAGGTGATTTGGGCGCTAGTTGATTAGAAGAGTTGTGTTGATTTTTTCCTCCGGGACTGAATTCGTCCTACACGCAAAAAAAAAACGTTCATATTTTCGAGAACAAAAAATCACGACAACGTGAACTAACAACTGCTTCAAATTCATGACTTAGTTCACATAAACGTGGTATAAAAAATCCAGCTTTCATGAAAAGAATCACGAATCCAAGAACAAAATTCAAGACTGTTGAGCATCCCAAACCATTTCGTAACGCATTAAAAAGCATGAAATATAATCATGATATCGTGACTTTATAAACCTTTAAGCGTGATTTTTGTTTCTACTTTCGTGAACGTTGTTCAGGCAACTGTCAATTTAGTGTAACGCATGCGAAAAAGGTTTTCATCTTGAATTCATCATTCAGTGTTGTGTGCAAAAGTTAAGTGAAATCTGTGAAGTGCCTACAAAAGAGGAAATCAGATGGACTACTTGATGATACAGTCGAGCATGTACTCCTTGAACCGTCGGAACTGAGCAACTTTACGACCTAAACGTTGCAGCAGTAAATTGAATCCGAGGGGTCACTTATTGTTGAACGAAGCGCCTCCAACGCAGTGAAAAACGATACCGGGGTGCAATATGTTCTTCTTGACGAAGAAAACTGCAATGAGTTGATTCAAGATACAACAAGTGACCCACGGAATTCATTGGAGGAACTTCTTGCATCAAGAGGAGTCGGACATCACCAAGGCATCCTTCAAAATGTTCATGGCATTTTGACACCTCAAATGTTTTCAGAAATTCAGAAATTCGTTTTTATTTCATATCGGTAATGATAAAATAAAGTACTGTACGCATTTGTGCGTATTAAAAACGTAGAGCCTTTCTTTTTCTATTCGTCATGTGTAATTCAATACTGAAGAGATGATCCCGAAGAAAGAAATTCTCGCGATTCGTTGTTTAAATTCGTGCATTTTGTTCCGTCAAGTCATGATTTTCAAGAGAAGAGTTCACGTTTTCATGACATACGATGGCTGGGCTGGTGCATGGAGCGCCATTACGCAGGCGTTATTTTTATTTTGCGGAACAAGGTTCACGTTTCCATAAGTTTAGTTCATGGTGTACTTTCGTAAACAAAAAATGGACTTGTTCCGAAATTCGTGACCAAAGGTTGACAAATTTGGGAACGGATTTTTTCCCGTGTACAGTGTACACTATGGTATATCCATGATTTTTATTCATGGTGTATGTTAGTTAAGATCGAACCCTCCTGGATCCCCAACGAACAACGAACAACGAACAACGAACAACGAACAACGAACAACGAACAACGAACAACGAACAACGAACAACGAACAACGAACAACGAACAACGAACAACGAACAACGAACAACGAACAACGAACAACGAACAACAACAACAACAACAACAACAACAACAACAACAACAACAACAGTTATGTAATTTTCAGTATTTACTTATTTAAAATTAATATAGTGTTCAATTTAGCAGATTCGTACCTAAATTTCTAATCAATTGGCTTGTTTAGAATTAAATCCATCTGCTATTGACAGAGTTATATGTGGTCAACCTGACCTCTTTTCTTAATGCGGTCGATTTTGGTTTTATGTTGCCGTAATACGTAATCCTACGTAAAAAAATACTCTTTACCAAATTTATGGTTTTGTCGTGATGGTTGATTAATGCTGAGCTATTAAGGTGTTTTACGCAGATAAGACTGGCGAGCTGTATTTTGTTTGGAACGGTGACGCGCTTGGAAAAGAGACACAACACAACAAGCAACTGAAATCCGATCAGTAGCGGGGCAACTCCTTGCTCTTTCTTGGACGAATGGACCGGTCAGTGGGCTGCAGCTCGCGCTTGCGGGCAGCCTCTCGTCGTGTACTAGAGAACAATCTACTACGTCACGCACCGAAAGCACTGCTGCTGCTGCTGATGATGACCACTGGACACCACCACTCACCACACATTCGGTGAGACCGGAGTCAATTCGATTTTTAAATCAGTGTCAGGGAAAGCGCTTTTCGCAGTCAATCGGTGATAATTTTCATTATTATAGCAACAGTTGCACATTCGTGCAGAATTAATATCCTTCCGCTATTGACAAAGTTATAAGTGGTCAAATCCTGAGCATTTTTCATAACGCGGTTGATTTTGGTTTTTTGAAATTGTACCCCCAATATGTTGCCGAAAGACGCAATCCTATGTCAAAATACCTATATTGATGGGTCAACAAACCACCCTGCCTTTGGTTAATGGAAAAAAATATTAGCTTATTCTTTATTTTATGAGTGAAGGGGAGATATGTGTGGATGCAAAGAGCACCCAATGCTTCTCCGTGCAGTGTGCTGAACATTCAGCACTATCGCAGGGACTCGTAGTCAGCCATGATGAGCGTTGCGAGGACAACGAACTGGATACTGCATTCTCGTGTCATTCAATCTCCAACCACCGTGCGCAGATTCCGGCAGATTCCTTTCCAGCTGATGGTCAGTTATTCACACTACCCAGCAACACTAAGTAGCACGGATGCACATGCGGTTATTCGCACCAAGGTGACTACATATAGGTGTTCTAATGTGTCAAATTCATGATTCAGCCATGTTGGATTTTTGTATGGGACAGCGACCGAGTTTGTTTACAATTTGCTCTAAAACCGCACTTTTCCCCCCGCGACCTCCTCGCCTATATAGTGACAAAGCTGTATCACCATTTATATACCCACCATGATTCTCACGTAACCATCGATGTCTCCGACCAGGACCACGCGACGGAAGCCACCTCAGCACTTCATTGCCCATGCATTAGCAACACACCCAAGTAACATTGCAAGTTTTATCACGGTTTTAAAGCATGCTACAAGGCTAAATCATAGTCTGTAGAACCCTCATAAAACCCCAATTGCTACTTGGGCAGTGACCGCATTCCTATAGGTTCTTACGCAGCAGTAATTAGCTAGGGCGATAGGTTTCGTTTTATTTGATAATTAATAAACAGTTCAGTTGATTGTTAACAGTGTAACGAGTAAGAGTTCTTTTTTAAAACTTGGACAGGGTGACAAGACCCAAAAGTTATTCATAAACGAAAAATTTACTTGTTCCGAAATTCGGACTTGAGCACCGACAAACCGACATGAATGATCATACAAATTACAAATAAATTGCCGCCGTGTTCGCGGAAAATATTTATCTTAGCCACAATCACGCGTTCAAAATTTATGAGTTGGTTCGTGTCTAATCTATTTTGTTTAGATAAAACATTTATATGGTTTTGACAGATGGGATCGCTGCACATTTGAATCGGCCGTTATGGATTTTCGATCAAGAGTTAAGTTTAAGTTTCATGTCGGTTTGTCGGTGATTTTTTCCCGTTTACCACTCAAGCGTCGAACTCAGTACATCGCATCGCCGTGAACGCTCATGGCGACTGGGGTCTTGAATTCTTTATGCAGATTACCCAGAAATGAATAGCAATCGAATTGAATGGACCCAACTAAACTTGTTCAGTAATGAATAAGCGGATGAGTGACGATTGTTGGTTTGCCTAAAGCCGTAATTCAGCGAACGACGAGAGAATGTAGGACTGTGGGAGATATACCTATTTTCGTGCACGAGAAGAGTGCGAGAGCCGCTCTCCTGCACCACTACTTCAGCAACAGCGAGAGGAATATATAACGAATTGTGCTTCGCTGTGACTGTGAGGATCAGCAACCTTTTAAAGTCACATTTCAGGCATTCAAGCCAAATGTGATAAATATTTAAAATGTTCGTATCCTCTTATAAACAAAAAATCCAAACTTTGCCTGAAGAATGAACTTCTAATATTTGAACAAGTTTTTAGACCGGCCATGCTATGCTTTACGCTGTGCCAATATTATCTTGTTATGTTTTCCGTCGATCTTGTTTTCCGTACTGAGTACCAATGCTACCAACGCCAGGGAGGCAGCTCCCACACCTGGACCCTACCTATCGACCCATCAACTCATGGACCGGGGAAATCCTGGCGGTGCCGACTGGGATTGAACCCAGTTCCTTTTGGAGCGAGAGGCAAACACGCATACCGCTACACCGCCGGCGCCGCTGGTCTAGTTGTTGCAATACAAGGAAAAAAGTACTTCAAAGGATACAGAACAAAATTCTGAAGATGATTCTGAAGTTGCCTCCCTGGTACAGTACTACCGAGGTACATTTGGAAGAAATATTCAATGTAATAATTAATAATTTCAGACATTAATTTCCTTTATACTTAGATAGGATTTAGTTCTAGTTTTTTGTTTTAAGATGTCAATTGTTATATTGACATGCAACAGTTTAAAATACTGAATTGCCAAGGGAGGAACAATGTAATAACACTTTGATATATATATTATAACAATTAAGGCTGGTAAGTTAGTGTAGTAATTGGAGCACCAAGGTAGTGAGTCTCGGCCCGTCTGCTGCTGGACAGGGGTTGAACTGGTGTCTGCGACAAGTTGGGAAGGCCGCAGAATATCAGTGTCCACTAGACTGAAGCAAAATTTGAAATTTTCACTCCACACTCCACTCCCAAAATTTGAACTCATTTAGTGAGAAACTGACTTGGCACAAACCATTTGAAGTTTACATGGGAATTACTATGGAGAAACCATAATTTCGGTTCATATCTATCTCAAAATTCACCAGTTCACTCTACTTTAGAAAATGATAGCTGAGTTTGTTAAAAATTTTCTCAGCTACAACTTTGTTCAAGACCACTTTTCGATCAAATGTAAGGAACAAAAATTATTAATGATTCAAGTCACTGATGTCTTATGATTATGCTCAATCAACTGTTCAGCAGGCAACATTGGTGTTTATGGCACGTAGAATAGAGGACAAAAATCATGGCTACTATGTCACACTGCAGAATGCAGTGTTGCCCACAATACAGTTGTTTATCTTGCCATAAGATTATCAATCTCTTAAACAATTAATAACTATTTAATTTGACGTTTGGCTGAAAAACGATTCTCTGCAAAGTTGTAGCTGATAAAAATTCCCATAAGAATAGTAATAGAATTTGTTAACAGTACAATATGGAAAAAGGCTAGAACACAATGAACAAAAAGTTTTGTTTTCCCATAGTCATTTCCATATAAACTTCAAATGGTTTGTGCCAAGTCAGTTTCTTATCAAATGAATTTAAACTTTCAGAGGCTAATCAGGACCCGATTTGAAACCGTTTGAAAACTGTGGAGCAAAATTTTCAAATTTTGCATCAGTCTGTCACTGTCACTGTCTACCCAGCCCGTTTTAGTTTTTCTCTTTAAACTTCTCTCAACAAGTTGGTAAATCTTAGCCTTTAGCAGAAAGACGCTTAACACTTTTTTCGGTAAATTTATGATCCTGTTTCACGTCATGGTTCTTCTCTATGCCTGTTCAGATAAATTAGTACTTTTGTTTATTTTCTCTACTGCGCTAGAGTAGAAATAAGAAGAGATGACGGTTACGCGGTCGAACAGTTGAAAATTTGATAAATATTTAATCGAATAGCTGGAAAAATCTTTACGATTAATCGTTAATCGAATAATTGGACTTTTAGGTATCCCTAGAAAATAGTGCAATTTCATGTTTTTTGGTGGTCCTTCGAAAATGTCCAAGAATTGCAACCAGCAAGAACCAAAAGCGGTGCGAAGTTGGTTTTCATTGCTATGACGATGACTGAATAAAGGGGCTTAGAAGCAGAGGGGTGAAAGTCTATTTTGCACTATTTCTGCTATGCTCTTCTATCATCCAGAACAACAAACGTATCAACGAATGTGTTTGCCGTCGAGTTATTAACGAAACAGAAAGTCGATGAAGAGAATCGATCAAATTCACTTGCATCCCTGCTTTTAAGTTTGGTTACAAGATTACAACTCTGGAGAGCATTTTGTGTGGTCGTTGGGGGCGTGTGGTTCGGAATATGGCGATGAGTGTGCAAAGTGTTACGCAATTGCATCCTCCCGAAAATCGGAGGCGAATGCCACTTCGACTTGTTTCGTCTACTAACGACTCTCTGATGACAGTGTTGGGGAAGCAGCATGGTGGATTTGTTACTTATTTCGACGCTTTTGGACAATGCTTGACACTAACCCTTTTTTAATAGTTTCTTGTTGAAGCATTGTTATCGAAGCGTAGAAATATTTCTGATCGATTGGTGATAAAATGATTGAAATTGGTCCAGGGGCAGCTGAATTATTAACGTTCAAAATCTTTCATAATTTCGTTACATTTTCGGTTTTCACAAAGTGCACCCCCATATAGCAATCACAGACGAAGTCCTACGTCAAAAAACAGGTTCACTTATAGAAGCCATAGGGTTAACTACCCCATTTCCGGCCTATTAAGCACAACCCGCACTTAGTCTTTCTTAATCTAGCGCAGTTTAGCACCAAACGGAATGTTATTATTACTGATGGCTTCCAAATTTATTTACCTTTCCGTATGTACCGTAAGATTTGATAAAGAGAAACCAATCGTTGAGATATTGTCAAAAGTCTAACGCTGCTTCTTGACGCCAAACTCGGCCTACGGATTCTAAACTCGGCCTAACGCATTGAAACGCCATTGAAACGGCAATGAATTCACTTCGGCCTATCGGATGAAGATAAAAATTGATTCGGTCGGAGCGCTTCTTTTGTTTCTGGGAATAATGGTTGCAAACCTTCATATCACGCGTTCTCATTGACTTCGTTCCGTAGCTTATAAACTAAAGTATCGTACCAAACGCACAATTGACTTGTTAACTCTGAAATGAAGGATTTATTTGAAGTTTTCTGCTCGATAGGCCCAAAATGGGCGATTAGGCCGAAATAGTTCTCTACCCTATATAGTCCATTCTATGTGCACGAGTTTGATGGTCCAAAAATGAGGATAACAATAACAAACCAACATTTTTGGCTGGAGCGAAAGTGATGATAACAAAGATCGCACTTGAAAATGGGATTACGCAAGTGTGCGTGTTATAAACGTCAGAAAGCTTAATGTGTTTTATTTGAAAAAGCTCATCATTCGACATTTTGGACTTAGACCGCTTGCGTCACCTCTAAATGTTAACGAAAAAAGCTAATTTTTTATATGTTACCTAATTTAATTTTGCTAGTCAACCAACTTTATCCGCTCATCAATGATTTTGATGAAAAATATTAGCGGCAAAATCCGTGTTAAATGCAAATCCTCCACAGAATGAAAACTCACCAAGTAATCACACTCAAGGTTTGGAAAATATAACACTATTGGAATAATTTTCATTTTATGTTAACGTGGTAGAGAATTCATTTGATGTGGCCCTCGATTACTTTAATATCACTTCCCATAAAACTTTTGTTTTTCAATCTGCAATTGTTTCCTAAATTTCAATTCCCATTGCGATTAATTGCTGAACACTGTACAAACTTACCTGGTGGTCGAATGATGACTCGGCTAACGTTTCCAAGTCCTCCTTCTCCATCGCTGTCCTCACTATCTGCAACGAGACCAGAATACAACACTCAATTAGAAAACTATTTCCCACCACCGTATAATTAGACAATGTTTCTCCTATATGTATCGCAAAAACGACCTTCTTCCGCCCTCTGGTACATGCTGGTATGCTTCAGAGGATCGCATGCTTCCTTGAACATTTTGTGTCCGAATTATCCAATCCAATATGACCACAGCAGATTAATGAAAAATCCTAATTCCGAAGGAAGTCCTTTTCGCTCGCAGTGAACCGATACAGATCACGGTCGGATGGAAAGTAACCGCTCATCCAATGCAATTTCTAAGAACCACCTACTACCATCGATGGTCCTTGGAGAGGAAGGTGTGTAGTAGTTCTGCCAGAGCTGCAGCAGTTGATTAGATGTCGAGGTTCGTAACGTTCGTGAATTGAATTGTGGCGGTTCTGCTACAGGACCGGTAGGAACGGGAAGCAGTGGAATCTAGACCGCCACATCGCCGTTCGGATCGGTTGGATCGGCGTATGCGGTACATAACAGAAAGAAGTAGTGCAAAAGGTGCAATTGAAAACGTAGGCACTACAGAGTCAGCCGTGTGTGAACTTTTCCCCTAGAGCATCTGCGGGGGCGGAGTGGACGTGTTTGGCATCATCGCGGTAAGTCATGCGGTGTGTTTAGATGAGTGTGATTTTACTGGGTACCCGGCGGCAAATGCTAATTTATTCGTCTGAAGGTTTCTGCTTGTGCGGGCCAAAGTTCAATGGTTCAACGATGAAGGCGGTACCTAATCGCACATGCATGCCACTGAGTGCGATAAAGTAAGTTTGTCGGATTGTGGAGAAACGGCCTAGGTGATGTGTGAAAGTTGTTTTTGCTCTAGGGTAGGTGTATCAAATATCGTCAAAGTATGTTTTGTGTTTACATGTGTTGGAAGGTGTTAAGTGTGCAGCACAAGCAGTTACCCCAGACTGAAACGTTCCGAAGGCAATAATCCATCAAAAAGTAAATGGGCCAGTAAAACTGTGCTTTGATCAGAGCAACACCTCCACTGACTGCAAAATCATGAATGGAAGTAGATTTTGCTGTTAAGTAGATTTCGCTCTTCCCTGTATTCCAATGGTTAGTAGGTAAGGAAGGTTAATGACGGGACTGGTAGTTTCTCGCGTCTCATACGCTAGAAAGCTGTTATATACTGGACGGAAAGTTTTTAGACACATACCGCGCTACCATATCTACGTACAGGAATGCCCTCATCTATGGAATACCTTGTTGTTGTTGATTGGATTTTCCCGAGGATTTTCCATTTCAACATTGCTCAGTGGGCCAGGAATGGAATCAAGCAGGTACAAATTAATAATGCTCTGGATTTTCATTCAATTGAGTTGACGTCTCCAGTAACTTTTCTTGGCTTAGTTAGGACAATAATTTGGTGGATAAAACTAGTTCTAGTGTTTGCCTCAAAGATGGCGCAGCGGTACCAACTTTTTTATTTTGCACGCTAGAGGTTTGCTGTCTTGGGCAAATATGTACTGTATGCGTGATAATGTTTGCACCATTGTACAAATAAGGTTCCCGTTTCATCTGTGCAAACATTTCGTTGTATGCACGTAACCTAGTAGGCTGTGTATAAAAGAAAATGATTTACTTAGTTTGACAGTTGCACCATGACGAAGTGGCAGTGTATTCGTGATTTGTCCCAAGCGTCAATGTCGCAAAAATACATTTCAATTGCCGTGTGCGTGTCCCGGTGGACCGTCAAAAGGGTTTTAGACCGAGAAAAGAAAGGACAACTATCCGCGATGGTGGCCACAGGTCCTCCGTGGTCAGCTCGGGTTCCGAGGGTTATCGCTGCTATCAAAATGAAGATTCGGGTGAATCCAGTGCGTTCAATAAGGAAAATGGTAAAGGAACACGGGATCAGTGATTTTACGGCACGGAAGATCGTAAAGGAAGATTGCGGGGCGAAGTCAAGGGCACGGAAAAAAAAACTCACATGATTACCAACTGCATCCGTTAGCTACGAGTCGAACGATGCAAGAAAATCTTTAACTTCCTGAAGCGAAAAAATCCGGTAGTCCTGTTCACCGGCGAGAGCATGTTTACCGTCGATCCCGTATCAAATTCCAGAACCGACCGGTATATTAGTTCTCTGCCGGTAAAAGGCGTGGCCGACGAGCACAAGAACGTGTATCTGACCAAGCATCCTGCTAGCGTTATGGTGTTTGGATTGGTGGCTTCCGAAGTAAGTATGTTCTTCCATGGATCAAAGAACAGTACGGTTTGAAGCCAAATGTTGTATTTCAACAAGATGGGGCTCCGTGCCACACCTCGAACCGCACTCAGAAGTGGTTGCAGGAACATCTTCCGTTCTGGGCGAAGGATATGTGGCCGCCATCCAGCATCGATCTTAATCCGCTGGATTACTTAATATGGCGCGTCATGAATGCCAAGGCCTGTTCTAAACGCCACCCGAGTACAGCAAGCCTCAGACTAACATTGACCCGACCACGGAGAGAAATGGATCCAGACTACATTATTAGAACCTGCCATGCATTCCGGAAGCGTGTGGAGGCCGTAATTGCAGCAAGGGGAAACTCAATCGATGATTAACATAGTTTAAGACTCTGAAAAACATCCCCCCTTTGAATAAATAAAAAAACTCGAAAACGAAATTTTGAGATTTTTTTAAATTTTGACATTGCTTAATGGTGCAATCATTATCACGCATACGGTAGAACGTTATATTTTATGAAGAGTTGCCGAAGACATTAAAGCTGCACATCTTCAAATTACTGAGATATACCAAGTTTTGTTCTTTTTTTGTGAAATTCATGTTTTTAGCACAGCCGACTAGACATAAAACCTGCATGTTTTCATAGAACACGCATTTAACGCTCAACTTAAATTTATCTCAGTTGGTAGTACGGCCGCCTGTGGACGCGCATAGTCAATTCCCTTGAGTTTGGCGTTTACACACTACCACCATCTGTTGAGCGTACTGCCTATGACAGTGTACTCACCAGATGGCGGTAGTAGTTTAGTGACGATACTCAATGCGTTATGTATGTTTGTCTGTGTTTTGAGTATTAAAGGCTTGCAATTGCTCATTACAGCTAAAATTGTATTATTCGGAACTATGAAACTATGAGATAGTATAACGATATTTTTTATTTGTAAGACGCAGGAAGAGGTGGTAAAGTTTATGTACGACACATAAAACCTGTTAATTTTTGCTTTTACCAGGTCACAATAAGCAATTTTAGCTGTAATGAGCAATCGTAATGAGTGCACGCTCATCGTTATAGCAAATCGCTAATTGTGACACTCTGGAAGCAAAATTAACAGGGTTTATGTGTCATACACAAACTTTACCTCATCTTCCAGCATCTTACAAAAAAAAAATCGTATAATACCTAATAGTTTCTTAATTTCGAATAACATTTTAGCTGTAATGAGTAATTGCAAGCCTGGTATTATGTTTTGTAAATTCGTTCGAATTAATACTATTATAATTTATAGTCGATCCGTTCTAGTCAATCAAATCGTTTCCAGAACAATATTTTAATTTGTAGAGTACTAAAAATAGATATATTACATGAAATTTCAAATAAGTACAAATCTTCGTATACCTCAGTAATTTGAAGATGTACAGCTTTTATGTCTCGGGCAACTCTTTATAAAATTTTACTTTCTACAACTTTGCCAAAGACAGCAAACCTCTAGCATGCGAATTAAAAAAAAAACTACAAAGGACAGCCCTATGTGGTTGTACGCAATGGTGACGTAGGACTACGTGGTCTTATATAATAAATTTTATTTGTTAACAGCAGCAAGAGCTTGTCTTTGGTGTAGGAATAGGAATTTGAGCGGGGTTCTCTCTGTTTATACTCTTAAGTATGACGCGCTTGACGTAGATGGCCCGCAGCGACTCACGAAGAGCTACTGATTCTGATCAATAGTGACATGTTGAAATTGATAAAGTCTTAATTTTAACAGATTCGTAGAAAAAATTCCTATCGATTCGCGTAATAAGAATTAAAATCCATCCTCTCTGGATCAAAATCAGACCACTTTCATGCCGCGACCGACTTTGGTTTTTGAAATTGCACCCCCAATGTTGTCTTCAAGAACATGGTATGTAAGATTTAAACATATCTAGATAGAGCTGGAATAAGGCGTTAACAGCTTTTGTAAACAATGACTTCTCTCGTTGATTTTTAGGAATTCAAGGCACGCCCACGCAAACCAACATTACCGCCGAGTAGGGAAAGTCTTATCCTACTTGATTTTGATGTTGATTTGCGTGGGCAAGGCTTGACTTTCAAGACACCATCGAAAGAAGTCATTGTTTACAAAAGCTGTTACACGCTAATTCCAGCTCTATCTTGATATGGGAACTGACATTCGATTAATGACCTTGACAAATGTCCAAAAAATACTCTTTTACAAATGTATGGTGGTCCGAAAAACCAAAAATGTATGGTGGTCCGGTGAAAAGGACCGTTTTGCCGTGATGGTTGAGTAATGCTGAACTATTAGGGTGTTAAACACAGATGAGGCTGGTGAGCTGTATGTTTTTTGGAATGAGAGTGACGCGCTTGGCATAGATGGCCCACAGCGATTCACGAAGAGCTACTGATTCCGATCAATAGCGGTGCTGCTTCTTCCTCCTTCTATGGATGTTCATGTGGGCTGATGCCGACTACCGGCCACCCCCACACACGGTGATTGGAACTGAATCCGATCAGCGGTTGTGGCCAGCCTTGATAGCCAGCTGCTTGCGGGGAGCCTATTGTTGTGTACTGGAGAACATCACCACTCACCACGCTGTGATTGAATAAACACCGTTTGGTAAGACCGGATGGAATTCAACTTTGAAATCTGTGTTAGGGAAATCGCTTTTCGCAGGCAATCGGTGATAATTTTAATTATAATAGCAACAGTTTCACAGTCGTGCAGTTTTCAATATTGACAGTTTGATGAATGATAAAGTCTTAAATTCAACAGATGCGTAGAAATATTTCTGATCGAATGGTGATAAAATTATTGAAATTGGTCCAGGGGCAGCGGAGTTATTAACGTTCAAAATCTTTCATAATGTTGTTACATGTTCCATTTTCTGTTTTCACAAAGCCCATATAGAAATCACAGACGTAGTCCTACGTCACCATCGTGCACCATCTTTGCGGCAAAAACTTGAACTATCTTTATTCAACAAATTATAATCCTAACTAAGCCAAGGAACTTTGCTGAAGGCCTCAACTCAATTGGATGCAATTAAAGAGCGTTATTATTATTCTTGCTAGATTGCATTCCTGGCCCACTGTGCTTTGGTTGAACTGGTGTAGATGGTAAAAGAAACAACGGCATGTATCTGACGGTAGCAGTTGTGTACATTAATTGAAAACTTTTATAGCTTAATTGAGTCTGGAATAGTTTTCTGTTTCCGTGCTGTAAGCGTAATTAGATATAAAAGAGTGAAAAAGGCGTTAGCTCTTAATGATTTGAACATGCAACTTTTTTGGAAATACATGGCTATGTCTTATTATCCAGTCATTGCATGGTCATGATTTGAAAACAGGTCAAACTGCAAGATACATTTATGGGTAATATAATTTATAAAATGGGGACCTTAGATAGTCTTGTCAGACATTTTTGCGGCCTCCTTGGACATAGATATCTCCCAAGTAGAATTTTATGAGGATTCTGCAGACTATGATTTAGACTTGTAACATGCTTTAAAACCGTGATAAAACTTGCAATGTTACTTAAGTTTTGAGCCTTTCATACAACATTCAAAAGTGTTTGAAAGAACATACTGTGGAAGTGCTTCAAAGATCACTCAGTTGAGAGACGGCAAAACGCTCGCAAAGGAAGCGTAAACAGCCTATAAGAAGTAGAATGCTTTATATGTTACTCCCCGGCATAAGGTACATAAAGCAATTCCAATCTGCAATAGTCCGTAGGTGCGTCAAACTCACCTATCTATCACTCCATTACGACGGTGAATGACACAGACACGCAACGTTGTGCCGTTTTGAAGTCCCGTTGGTGAAGACAATGTTGCACCACGTTAATACATACATTTAGGCCGTTGGCAATATCTAGGAACATTCCTCTTAGTCCTAACATACTTGTTGATAATGTTGATTTGCCACGGTTGTCACTGGTTGGACAGTCGTGTGATTGATGCCTACAGTTTAGTGACATAGACATTAGTAATTGGATTGGGACGTGAATTGAGTTGTTATTCTATCTAAAGAAAGCCGACGTAAAGTCCCAGTAGGGGCGTAATAAAGCCAAAGAAAAATAATAAGAAGCGATACAGGTGTATTTAGAAAAAAGAAGACCGAAGAAGTCAAGGGAATTTCGAAGAAGGTAAGAGAACATGATTTGTTCGGGGAACGATGTAGAACTTCAAGGAACTTCATACATCTTTAGGAAACTTCGTAAAAGTTCTTTCAAAGAATGCAGCTAATTTTATAGCAGTCCAGCTACCTTTTTAACAACTCATGGAGCTTTGTTAAAGCTCAACGAACGGCGTAGAACCATAGAGGTAACTCTAAGACTAGAAGGTCCCGAAAAAAAACGTGCTCAACTTTTTTGTTTTGATTCGCTATGAAAATTTGACAGATGAGGGATTAGTGGATTTTCCTATGTTTCGAGGGGTGAATCGATTAGCTTGGGACCGAAGATAGTACCAGAGCTGAGTCAAAAAGTTGAGCACGTTTCTTCGGGACCTACTAATCTTAGAGTTACCTCTATGGAAATACTGCGTAGGTACCTGCTGATCTTTTTCATCCATTATTATTATTATTATTTAGCTTTATTTAGGAGGCTTTCAGCCTTAGGCTGGTTCGCCTCCAATATTTTTCATCCATGACGATTTGCTGGATCTTGTAAGGGACAAGGAAACATCGAAGGACATTTGAAGTAGTTCATTTCATCTCAAACTCTGGTAAGGAAGCAGCTTGTGAAGCTGAAAGTGGTTGAAGGTTCGTCGATGAGAAATCACCTGAAGACTTTCGACGACTTGGTACGACAACTAAAGTTGGCCGGAGCGAAGGTAGAAGAAAATGATGTCGTATCTCAGCTCTTTGTGACTCTTCGTTCAATTCCCTCGTTACCGCCCTGGAAAATCTTGGAGAAGAAAACCTGAAACTGGATGTTGTCCAAGTGCGCCTTCTTAGTGAAGAACTCTGGAAAACCGATCTTGCCAAGAAAAACCTACAGTCTTTTCCGGGTCGAAACAGAAGCATGAAAAGTTCACAGGGAAGTGCAGCCGTTGCCGCCGGGAGTGCACTTATAAGTGGGGACACTCTGACATAATACTGTCATCTCCAACAGTTATATTATTCATAATCAAGATTTTCTAGAAGTACATTAAAATATTATGTCAAAACACATTTCAGTGGCCCTTATTACGAGTGTCATGGATTCCTTTGCAACATATCGGTGAGATCTCTCCTTTATTAGTCCCTTAACATTCATTCCATTATTATATGACACATTATATGCTGGGTATGGGCCGGTCCAACCAGGGCACCCGATTGAAGCGATTTGGATGGGGAGAGTGGAATTGTCAACTTCCTGTCGTTAACAGATCGTGAATTGAAGTCGCTCTCTTCTTCCCCACTCATTGGGACATCCCCTCGTGCGATGGCTTGTACATTACCCTGTTGTAGGATTTTATTGTTGGAAGGATATTCTCTTTGATCCCGCGGACTAAGCGTAAGTGTCTCTGCTTACAGGTTCGCCCTCCGTTTTTGGCCCTTCATACAATGGTAAATTGAATACAATCAGGTGTTGTACTTGATCAAGTCGTACGAAGTGGACAGTCCACTGTTTAATTATTGTGCCTGCAACAATACATATAAAAAATCTACACATGAGCATCATCATGAGCATGATTAACCGCCCCCGGTTGCTACTCTGATTTGGCCAAATCAGCTGTAATTACACAGAGAACCAATAGACGATATTTGGGACTAGCAATCACCATCAATGTGTAAAAACTTGTGATCTCAAAGTAAGTAATACCAGCGCCAGCCGGGCCCGATCGCAGCTCAAGAAAGGAATAGATACACTGAAAATGTATACAACGAAATCGCTCATTTGTCCTACGAATTTATTCGTTGTTTTCTGCAACGAAATGGATTTGTATATTGTATGAAGCTGAGTACTGCGAACTAACTCAAATGCTTGTCATCTGGGAGCCGAGTCAAACTGTCAAATGGGAGACAAACATTTAAAAGAGCTCAGAAGTCACGTAGGTAGTTACTGTTTGAACCACAAGTAAAGGTGTTGCCACCTACTGAAAACAAATTAATAATTATAATTATGAAACTGTCGAAACATCAACCTTAGTAGGCGGATAATGTAAATCATCGAGCGTGATGCTCGAAAAAGTGTTTTTATTTGATATTAATAATGCCAAAGCTGAGTTGCTGAAACGAGAATGTAATCAAACTTTATAAGAGTCATGTGAGCTTTGTGGGCAGGTGCACTCCCACACCATGTATACGTTATTTCTGGAGCAGAGGAGGAGCAGCCAAGAGTTCATTTGACAGCATATATATACAATTTCGTGAACTGTTTCAGCAAAACAATTTGAAACTTCGGAAGATTTTCAAGATGTTTTCTAGCTCACTTGAAAAATAAAATCGGCTGAGTTCGCAGTACTCAGGTATGAAGCTAGTTTCGTTGGAACTGTCACACTCGCTATCGCTACACCCAACCAGCGGGCCACAAGTGTTGGTTGTGGAAACCGAAAAATGTGGAGTGTGTTAGTGAGGATGGGTAAAAATAATTTCATCATTGGAAGGAATAAACATGACAAAAAATAAAAACAGGCTTCAGACCGGACTCGAATCATGAACCTTGCGATCGTCAGATCTGTACTTTATCCATCGCTAAATCTGTGCTAAGTGAAATGGTAAAGCTAAAGGCAAATAAGAAGCACTCATGGAACGGTAATTCGATTTCGTTTGCTTTTTCTGCTGCTTGCATGTATTTTTTCCTCTGACATAAAATCACCGCGACCAGTAATTTGATTTATTGTGGTAGCTTGCATGTATTGGTCAAACCGACAATATTAAAAAAAAAAAGTATCCCATCTTCAACACTCAATCAGCACTTTAGGAGACAATAAGCGCAGTTGTTGATTTGATTGTTTTTTTTTTTTTTTTTCCTTTGGTTTGTTTTTTCCGTCGATCTTGTTTTCCGTGCTGAGCACCAATGCTACCGACGTGCCAGGAAGGCAGCTCCCACACCTGGACCCTACCTATCGACCCATCAACTCATGAACCGGGGACCAACGGCTTTACTTCCCATCCGAAGGAAGGCGTGATCAGAGATGTTATGCCTCAGAACATCCCTGCGGCGCCGATTGGGATTGAACCCAGGCCTGCTGGGGTGAGAGGTAATCACGCTTACCTGGTTTGATTGTACGAAGATGAATTTGTATATTATACAAATAAGGCGTAATATTTACATTGCGCCAGATGACAGGAAAAACGAATGTTTCGTAACATTTATGAAAGATGTGTTGTATGTACAATATTCATATTCGGTTTTCAGAGAAATAACGAAAATACATTTTCATTTTAGGAATGTGTTGACGTAAGACTCACTTTTATGGCAGCCGAGAAATCGGCTGCACTTCCACGAGGAATCACTGGGATAAGAGCACCGACAAACCAACATGAATGACCATACAAGGTACCAACAAATTTCTGATCAAAGCACAAAATTGACATCTGCCGTCGTGTTCGCGAAAAGTGTGTAGCCTAGCCACGAACACGCATACAAAATGTATGTGTTGGTTCGTGTCTAATCTATTCCGGGCAAATTATTTTTATCTAGATAACAAATTTCTATGGTTTTGGCAGATAGGATCGCTGCACATTTGAATCCGCCATTATGGATTCTCGATCAAGAGTTAAGTTTAAGTTTCATGTCGGTTTGTCGGTGATAAGAGGCTTGGGTTTGCAGCAGGGTTCGTTTTGGTAAACGATAAGCTGAATTGATTGAAACCACGGTATTCTGCTCAGTAAGCAAAAATGTTTGCGACTAGGCAAAAATCATCGAGTTGCTGTCATTACGATGACAAGACCAACAATTGAAATGGCCTTAACTCCATTTTGTAAACAAACCTTATAAGGCCATTTCTCGTGCACTGAAGTCCGCAAACCAACAAAATGAACAAGTAGGGGAAATTCTCCTCTACCCGATTGTGGTTTAGGTTTGCGAATGAAGATTTCGGTTCGCGAGAAAATAGCCTTACAAGGTTTGTTTACAAAATGGAGTTAAGGCCATTTCAATGGTTGTTCTTGATGTAGTCATATTAACAAATAAACCGATTGACGAACCTTGAATGTGAATGGGCCTGAGATTAGACTCATGATGTTTTGCTTAGTAAGCAATAATGGTCGCTCTAAGGCCGCCGAGCCCCTCACTTCACATCATACCGTTACTTGAGTTGTTGTAGCCATTCAAACCGGGGCAAACAAACAAGCACCAGGGGGCAACTGTCGGGCGACCTTGCGTCCTTGCGGACGCCAAAGCTGAGACAAGCACCCTGCGGCGAACCGGTGGAACTGGCCAACCGTAGGTGAATGTCTCCGCTCAGATAATCGAGTTCAACGGGCGTTGACCATCTCTTTAATGTGAAAGGACCTGCAACCGACGATCTTTCAAATCCGAAAACTAAAAGCTACGAAAAAGTACTTAGGCTTTCATTAAGTTCCACTTTCACGCGACGTTCCATGTTTCGATTTGCTTTTTACGCATTGTTCAGGCTGTCAAAACATGCTATGACCGACGTGACGATTGTTTAAGCCCTGATTAAACAAGCTATTCAAATGATATTACGTTCTCGAAAGCAGTATCGCTTTTCTTATGTTCTAACTAAAGCCATAGAGATAACTATAATAATAACTATAAGACCATAAGCTCCCGAAGAAATGTGCTCAACTTTTTGGCTCAGATCTGGTACTATCTTTGGTCCCAAGCTAATCGATGTACCCCTCGAAATGTAGGAAAATCCACGAACCCCTCATTTTATCCGTCATACTTTCATAGCGACTAGAATGGGGTACGTTAATCGATTTGCTTGGGACCAATAGGCCAATTTAAAACCGTTAGTTTTCACCGGTTGCTAAAACTGCAAAATAGATGACGCACGATCGAGATTATCATGGCAGGAAACAAACGGATTATTTTTAACTTTAACTGAGAAGGAACAAGCGCACCAAATCCAATCACCATTAAAACACAACCTTCAACAAATTTTGAAAAATTTTGAAAAGAAAGAAAAGGGAGAAAAATGTACACAACCGCATAAAACACATTAACAGGGAACATGACACTTCCTAATACAAAATCAACCACCATTAAACCTCCATCGAACTCTTTGGCACACATCTCACATCTGTCAGCATCAAATTTACGAAACAACTTTTCTTTTTCTTCCCGGACGCGTACATAGCATTTTATAAAATAAAATTAGGCGCAAGTCAATTTGATACGCAACTTGCCGCCGAGTTCATTATAAAATGTCAGCAACAACCACTTTTACCTTACACTAAAGTAGATAAGCGCTGAGCAATTTACCCAATTTAATTTTAAATTTGATTTAAATTAACTTCACAATTCAACAGGCATTGTGACTACTTCTCCGACTCTTGGTATATAAAGTAACAAGGACTAAAATGTGTTCCTTTGATTCCCGAAAAATCATGCTCCCCCAATTTGAAGTTGTCAGCACTAGGGTTCGGAGGTAGATCTTATACCAGTCACCACGAAAAGGTAATCTACCCGAGGGGGGCGACTCTATCTACGCTGCAGGAAAGATTATGTTGTGCTGTAACTAGCTGCTCGCACGCTGAGTAGATAGAAAGAAGATTGATGACGATTCTGAAGATTTCCTACAAAAAGATGATGCGCGATGCAAGTAGATGCGAGAAATGCAAGAAGATTTTTCGAAGATTGATTCGCTAGTGTGAGATTTTTTGAGCATCTAAATTAGAGATTTAGATGTGTCGCCCCCTCGAATCTGGTTCTGTATAAAAAATCTACACTGGTCTGCTAAAAATTCAAAAAGCCTTCTTCAATTTTATCATGTCTTCACAATACATGGATTGTCTTCAAAATGTCTGCGGGATTAAAATATGCTCACAAAATTTCAAATGGCTTCAATTCTGGCGTCCTTGTGTAAGTAAAAAAGTTGGAAGGGTTGTATACTAGATACGACCGCAGGGTTGGCGTTGGATAACGTCTGTTATGTGTTGTACTTAATTGTGTATATTATATTTTAGGAATATTCCTTAATAACTCTTTTGCGAAAGTTTGGTGGCCCTGAAAAGGGCCGTTTTGTTGGGCTGATGTTGTTGACAATGATGGAACGGGCGACCTTGTTGGACGCTTATATAGTAGAACAGAAAATATCAGAGGTGTCAGATACTCGCATACGTACGTTAAACTCTTTCTTGATAATGTTGTGGCCCTGAAAAGGGCCATTTTTCCAACGCGCTCGGCGTAGTTGCCCTTGCGGAGCAGACGGTGAATACGACCGACTGAGAACTGCAGCAGCTGGGCATTCCATGACGGCGGCCCAGTATACCGGAGCACTGGCACTCGGCGTAGTTGCCCTTTCGCCCCCAGGCTCTGCTGCCGCTGCTCTGCTGCCGTTGCTGGGTCGACGATCGGATAGACAATGATGGAACGGGTGACCTTGTTAGACGCTTATATAGTAGAACAGAAAATATCAGAGGTGTCAGATACTCGCATCTGATGTCTCGGTTGGAGAAAGTATAAGAATATAAAAAAATCAATCGATTTTCACCATCTTTAGACAATGGTTTACTTTTAACCATTTTTCAATAGTTTACAGAATGAAATCAATAGTTTTGAAACATTCAGCAAATTGCTAGAAATATTTCCAATCGATTGATGCCATTATCTCGTAAATCTATCGAGAGACGGTTGAGTTATTATCGTTCAAAATCTTTTAATTTTTCGTAACGCATCCAAAATGACGGTTTTCAATTTTGTACCCCCGTATGTTGCCGAAAGACGTTATCCAACGTCAAAATTATTGTTAAGCTCGTTACTGTATAAACAGCTCCAAAATCAATGTAAACATTAACATACGTTTGGATTTTAGTTCCGTTTCATGGCACAATACTTTGCACTTTTATTCTATATTTTATGAAATATATTTAATTAATTTGACGTTTGTTTTATGGATAATGTTATCTTTTGAAACATCATTTGCAATGCTGAAGCATGCTGATGTCAACAAATAAATATAAAAAAAATTAACATTTTCAGTGTTGGGAAAATATAAAAAAAAAATTAAATCTCACCAATGCCCAAGATCACGCTTGATTTATTATATTATCGTAGCTACGAATATCCAGCTAACAAAACTCACCAGGTCCAATTCTAACCAAAGCGTGGTGAGTTTGAGTTTTATGATTTTTGCTTAACATCCGAACGCGACTCGAAACGTCACATTTTCATCTACATCTTACTTCATCCAGACAGCTCTAAATATATAACATCCCAATCAACAGCTGGCTACAGAACGACTTGAACATTACGCTGATAGACAACCGCACGTTAAGCAACAGGGAGCTACTTCATCATGTGTCTCTAAGACAGTTCAACAACGAAATACGAATTTGGAGTCTTTTTGGAGGATTATCAGTAACAACAATCATATTAATAATGCTCATCCTTCTCTATCTTAGACGGTCAATTGACAGAGTAGCCAAGAGAATATCTAAACTGAGGAAACGTAAACAGAAACCCAGGAAAGAGGATCTCGAGGAAGTTGAAGACAAAACCCCGAAGAAACCAAGTGCCGCGAACGACACTTTTTCACTTTTTCAGTCGATTTGCGACCTCTGTGCACCTGAACTCCGATTCTTACCTCCACGCGATGCCCGACGGGGTTGCTGACGGTAATATTTGCCGTCAGTAATGCGAACAAGAACGGGGGATCATCGTCGTCACTAATGCACTATTGTTCATAAGTCGCTAGTGTCAGTGATGATGATGACAGAGCAAATAGATAGGTTTTAGCCAACTCTAAGTAGCCCGTGATTATCGCTACCTGGGAATGCTAATCGGCTAGGTGCTGGTTACGATTTGACCATCCTGAATGAACTATATCCATTTCTTCAAGGTGGTTTGTTTAAAAGGACGTTAATAAATGGAAGCATGGAAGCTCTCTTTTACCTTTCGGACGTTACTGAAGTAGCAAGTATATAATTTTAATTCTGAATAAAAGTGTTTTTTTTTAATGATACAGTGCTAAGTGTTCTCGACCATGAAATATTTCGTTTTGTTTTAATGTGACTTGAATGCAATACGCAAGGGTTTTCCTTCTTTCGACATGGTTTGACGTTTGTAGTATCATTCGACCTTTTCGACGTTTAATCATCTTTCTCTATCATGGTTTTTTCCCTAATCTGTTTGCCTCTTGCTTGCTCTTCTCCAATTTAGTGGGAAGTTCCGTTCAGCACTAATCTTGCTCGCTCGATGTTAGGCTGTGAACCATTTGCCGAGTTAAATTTAACTCGTGGTTAAAAGTGACATTTCGAAAGTTATTCTGTAAGTTCGAAAATCCCTGTGCTGCCGATCGACTGGTTTTCGAGCAGAACTTAGCCAAGGTTGTCAAAATTTAACTTCTTGTCTATCAGAAGTAACCATGCTCGGATAGCAGGGTTAATCGATAACTTTTCATCTGTCAAATTTTAACCAAAAGTTAAAATAATCCACCAAATGGTTCAGAGCCTAAATGGTTCAGATTGCGCTTCTTTGCCTTGAATGATTGCGTTAAGACGTGTTCTGCCGAATCATGAAAAAGCAGTGAACATATCGTGCGGAGACCGTGTTAAACAATACCCGAAGGGAGTTTTACACGCATATGTTGGACAACTATTTTGTACATGCTGCAACGTGGACAATTTAAGGAAAAATTCAATCGACAAGCATCTGAAATCATAACAGCACTTGCACAAGTTAAAAGCGCAAGAGGACGAGGCTCGGTGTACATTGATTATTTTAGAGAAAAAGCCCTAAGCAAAACGCTTAGCAGTGCGTACCAGTTTTGCCTTGATTATCACAATATGGACATTCGATCTGGTGCACTGAGGAATGAGACAACAAACATGTCGCAAGGCCTCCTATGGTCCTAGGCTCACAGCCACCAGCATCCAATAAGGCAAGCACAAGGGTCCAATCAGCCATTTAGGCCAGCCAACCAACATCGACCTACTCAATATGGCCAAACAAATCAACCCAAGCCAGAACCGATGGATGTTGAGTTATGGACCTGGCGATAGGAATCAGCAGATCACACCACATGGATGGAAACAGGCCAATGCTTACTCGACAATGCACTTTGGAAACCGAAGAATTCGATGACCAGCAATTGTCAACTTAGCAATTGACGATCGGTTGCCACCCAGAGGAGTTTTGCTGAGACAGCAGGAACGAAAAACAAAACCAGTTGCAGAGGCAGGAGCGAGGGTAGTTTATGTTAGGTTCTAGGTGAGAACAGGAGTTATTCAGATTCAGTGTAAAAAGTGAAATGTAATTGCCTTTAAGGGAATAAAGAAAATTATTTCTTTATGATGCCAAGAATCATCCTGGCATAAGTGTTGATCCCAGCATCCGGTCAGGAAATATTAATTACGGTGATTGGTCACAATTAAATCTCAAGCGACCACATCCACCGTCGCAACAATTTCAAAATTTCAAACGTTTTGCTCACCCAGTACAATAAGAGCCAGATTATTATGATTACTATGATTACTATGATTTCTATTATCAAGATGAAGAGTATTATGATGCCAGCACAGTGCTGGCATCATAATACTCTTCATCTTGATAATAGAAATCATAGTAATCATAGTAATCATAATAATCTGGCTGGCAGCACTTCCGATTATCAAGAACAATTAGAAACATCGGTTCACCAAGAAATAGATCCAGAGCCATCAACTTCGGGTCAAACGAGCTCGGATAGTAATGTACCAAATTCCAATACTGAAAATACTGCTAATTTTTTAAAGTGGAAAGCGAGTTGGTAAAACCCTAAAAGGAAGAGGAGACAACTGGCTTCTTACTCTTTTATCTCTATCTCTATCTCTATCTATATCTATCTTTATCTCTACCTTACGCACTTCAAATCGGCCAATCACGAGCTGGTTCGCGTATGACAGAAAAGTGGTTCGTTTTCGCCCCCGTATTGTCTCCTCTTCCTCTTAGGTAAAACCAACTCTGCCGTAAATGAATTTTCAAACAACCATAGGGGAAACGTTCCTATGGTGCCGGTACGTTAGAAGCGTTAGGTTCCTATAGTTGTGCATGGAGACTCAATACACAACTATAGGAACCTAACGCTTCTAACGTACCGCAACTATAGGAGCGTTTACCCTAGGTAGATTTCCTTTTTTGTTTGACACTAGAGCAAACGTCAACTTGATTTCAACAAAAATACCCTATGCTTACGGTAAAAAATAATAAACGAGGCAGATAATGTCCTCGGGATTTATGGAACGGACACCGATTGGGTGAAGAGTAAAGAGAGATAGCGCACTAAACTTTCTCTTTCTAAGAAAACGATGTGCAATGGAATCATTTTTGTGCCGAGTCAACTCTCAACTTCATTTTTACATGTTGTGAATAGGACACAATATTAAAGGAGCTTGTAAAATCAATATCATGTATGATATTTTAATCCAATATCACACGTGATACTGAAAGCATTTGAACACGGAAAAACATCATTTGATTGATGATTTTGCCAACACTGAATACATTTTCTCGAACTAGGTATATCAGGAAATATTGATCGTAAAAAGTATATTGGACGTAATATCGGAAAGTCAAGCTAAGCAGTAAATATCGAAAATTATTCCGTATAAACATCAGCAATTTTTTATTCAAATTCCTAAGTGTCTTATTTTTTCATTTAATACAACAGTTAACACGTGACTTGTAAATTTAAACTGCTACTGCTTTTTGTGACTGAACAGTGCTAATTGTGAAGTGCTTTCAAACCTAGCATGATACCACGGATAAACGGAAATAACTCATCGAATATTTCTAACTGTAAAACATCGTCGGTAAAACAATATCAGCATCTGTTGAGTACACTGTGATGGGCAGTACGCTCAACAGATGGCGGTAGTGTGTAGACGTCAAACGCAAGGGAATTGACTATGTGCGCCACAGGTGGCGGTACCTACTACCAACTAAGAAACATTTAAATTTCGATGAACAACTTGTAAGTGTTATGGCTGTTTGTCTGTGATGATAGTGTAGCTTCTCTCAATACGGCTACACTCATGATTGATAAGCATACGAAAGGAGTGGCTCAAACTGTGTGTGTAAAGGTGTAAAATTGTCATTGTAAGTTATTTTTTATACCTCACTCAGTGCAAGCAAGTCAATCCAACCAAACGGGATACTGCCGCAGGAAATGCCTCATCTCCAGGTACCTCCGGATTCGAAACTCAACCACTTCCACTAGTAAAACCGCTATCCCGAAAATCGCTCCAACTGCCAGTAGCCAATACAAGCTAGCGATATCCCCAAAGCTCACCTGTACAAATGCAAAATCCTTTTTCATGCATTGGGGCTTGCTTGGGAAAAAAATCCTCTTGAAGTACCCGGCTACACTTGTTTCCAGCATCCGTCTGAGTGAAACTCGGAAGATCTCCTTCAACGGGCTTCCCTTCGGTACCGGAACATACAGCGGACGAGACGGATAGAGCGATATTTCCTGAAGCTCACAGATCTGGTGCTCGTCGAAGGATTCTGAAAAGCTGCAACTGTAAAAAATGTGGGTGACATTTGAATTGACTTTCCAACCTAAAATCATCGTATATGCATAGGAGGAATCACAATGGAAGGCATGACCGCCTTGTCGAACATAACCAAGCCCAGTGCTGATGTTTGTGAAGCCATACTTATTCGGGAGGATCTTACGACTGTACAGCTCCAGCGCAGTGGCATCTTTGGTTCTCTAAAAGTGCATTGGACTATAAGTCAAACCCACATGGATAGTAAAAGCTAAATACATTGAAGAAGTCATGGTTGTACGTAAGATCTTCGATCGAGTACTTGAGATCGCTTCCTAGCAACTGTTTCGTAGTGCGGATACTCTTCGGTGGTAAAACCAATAGGTAGCCGATGATGAAAGTCGAGTAGAATTGGTAGATGATGACGGAGAACACAATAACCGCTTTGATAGTGATTCGAGACGAGATGGCAGATGTCCGTCCAGAGTATGCCTGCTGACAGAGGAATCCGAGAATGGCCAGTAGAAACTGGCAGTTGCAGATGGCATCCGATCGACGCTCAACGCGAAAGGCCACTAGTAAAACTACAGACGCGAGAGCCAAAATCACTAGCAGTGCTATCCAAACGACATTCTGAAATGGAAGTAGGAAAATGTTTCGGGTATTGCTGTTTTTCGGATGCCGGAAAATTGTCACAAAATTTGCTGTGCCAAGCGGTACTGTAACATCATAAGCAACCAAACGCTCTTTCGCCAGCGATAGCGGCGCAACGGAGAAATCCACCATCTTTCTTTGCAGTTGACCAAAGATTCCCTTCGAAGAGTTAGTTCCCAGCAAGTCAAAGTGCCATTCATCTGCTATAATGAGTTGGATCCTATTGTAAAAATGTAGACCGTTACTGTAGTGGTTGCTTTACCGATCAAAGGATTCGTATACCTGAAGTTGAGATGCTGACTCAGCAACACGCCTATTTGATAGCCTATACGATCGAAGGAGTATGCTCTTGGTGGATTTAAATTCAACAGATGTTGGCACAGAACATGTTTCTTACGTGAAGGTGCCTGTCATAAGAATTACTAGAATTGATATTATTATTATAAGATTATAACACATTTTACCGCAACAACAGCTCGAAGATACACTCCATCCAAACATTTCCGCTGTTGATAAGTATTGGTACTGCTACCGGTCCAATGGACCTCCATAACCGAATCTACTTCACCAACCTTAACCACATGATTCTTTCCTCCTCGTCTACGAATTGTACCATATACTTCATAAATCCCGTAACTGCGTGCGTCTGAATCCCGTTCGGGTACCACCAATGTAAGATGTGTATCGATGTTCAAGTTCAGACTCTCCAAGAAAGTAAAAGTCCCATCTTTCTCATCGCTAACCAGCAACAACCACCGGTAAGATTCGTTGAAGTACGATTGGTGGGAGCAAAATTGCAGCAGACCAACGACCTCTGGACAACTCCAGTCCACTACCAAACCAAAGCGGTGGTGTCCTGTGGTCATGAATCGGTGATGATCGGAATAGAATTTAGATGAAGCAACGTCGAAACTGTGGAAGGAACCCGACAAATTGGCGTTCAGGTCCTTTAGCCAGGACATCGACATCGAAGGATCGCACTGGAATGAAATCACTGCATTTATGCGTTCTCGAGTAGTGAAATCAAGAATCAATCGATGGTTGAAGTAACTATGTGTCACATTCACATGGATGAGAAGATGGAGAAATATCACCGCCGGTTTCATTGTAGGTATGTTTTGGAACGCGATGAAAGGGCAACTGTTGTACGAGTTTCAAAGCAAATAGTGCAATTGTGCTTCGTTGACCATTACATGGTCACATTATCCTGTCGTCGTAAATGGAAAGCAGAATGCTTGAATTATGAAAGATAAACGGTAAGGCAGTGATTAAAGATTGTTTTCCGTTTATTATCAAGATAGAGAAGCATACTTTGTTTCACACTCACCGGCTCTCGCAATCAAACTGTCGCACACTGAGTACTTTTGTTGGGCAAAAATCATAGCACCCTGAATAATATTCGAAAGAAATTTGAATGCAAATTCATACGAATTTCTGAAGTTAACTCCTAAGGAATTCTGAAGAGGACTCCAAGTAAATTGAAAGCAGAATTCCAAAGGATTTCTGGGGATAATTTCAAGAAGTTTCAGGGAGAAAAAGAATCTAGAGCATATTTGCATGGGAATTTTTTGAGAATACTTCGGAAGTATACTAAAAGGAGTATTAACAAATAAATCTGAAAATAATTCCAGGAAAACTTCAAAGGAACTCTGACAGAACTTTCAAGTTCCATAAAGTCCAATTAAAGTTCCGACAGATCTTTCAAGTTCCATAAAGTTCAAATAAAGTTCCGACAGTACTTTCTTCCCAAGCCATCAAAAGTTCCACATTCAACGATAAAACCCACTTTCAAGTTCCATAAAGTGTATATAAAGTTCCAACACCACTTTCTGGCTAATTTAGAAGCTATAGAAAGCACACGAGGAACTTCAGGCTCTTGAAGTTCAAAAGAAGCCCCAAAAAGTATCCCTAAGTACTTCTTAGTAACTTCAAGCAAAGCTGAAAACATGGCCACAACAAAGTTCCCAGTGGAACTTCTTAGCAACTTTGAAGTATTTTAAAAGTTCCCTGCGGAACTTCTTAGTAACTTGAAAGTTTCTAAAAAGGTCCGTCATAGGCCACATGAAGCAATCCGCTTAAGTCTTTTTTAGGAACAAAAATTAATGTACGTAAATATGAAATGATCAGTGGGTCATCAAATAAATCATATTTCTTACATTTATGCAGTCCATCAAGATTCCATCCAAACATAAAAAATAAAGAACAATTTCCTGGATTCGAACCCGTGTGTTTGGCATGCAATCTACGAACGCTAATAACTGCGCTACAAGTGTGTTGGAATACCCTGCTGGCAAACACCAATTTAAAATTCATTAAGGTGTTGTGTGTCGTATTCAAGTCAGTCAGCTGGCACTGAAAACTCCAACAAGACGGGACTACAGCTCACTTTAATATATCTCAGATGATGTAGCGGTTCGTGCTGGGGCTCTCACGCGTAAGAACTGGGTTGAATTCTTCAAACAGCTCCAATTCTCTACTACTAATACTGATAAATCAATACACTTCATACCTGACTTTAGAATTAACTTTCACAAAAGTGCAAACTAAATATAAAATTGGTGTAGAGGACAAAATTTTTTTTTAATTTGTTTCCTAAAAGTTCCGTTCAAGTTCTGCCAGAAGCTGCTTAGAATAATCTTCAATTATGGTACCGGAACTTTCAAGTTCTTATAACGACTTAAAAATGAGGCTGCTTAGAATTCTATAGACCACCTTCAACCAAGCTGCTTAAGCCACAAATAACCCTTTATCAGGAGTTTTGGTTACTTGGGTTCTGACTTGAATGCCAAATAGGTTTTAATGATAAATCTATCACATTTATTATTTCACTACATGCGAATTCTTATGGAAAATTCAAAGTGAGTAGAATTCCAAGGGAAGGAGTAAAATTCAAAAAGCATTCGGAGATGAATTCATTGAAAATTCTGAGAATAATTCCAAAGGATACTGAGAAGTATTTCAAAGTAATTCCTAGGGTTCCGTGGGAATTTATTTCCAAGGATTATTCCAACGGAATTGCAAGGAACATTTCACGGGACTTGCAGTCATGTTCCGGTGGTAATTTTTGGAGAATTCAAATAAGAGTTGCAAAATTGTGAGGGGCATCTATGTATCGCAGTCCTGAGCAAAACTAAAAAGGAATTTTTTGAATCATTCAATGGGAATTTGTGGAGAATACAAAGTGAATGCTGAAAGTAAACTCCAAGTGAATTTTTCGGAAAAATCTCCTGGGAATTCCTATGTAATTCTGCAAAAAAAAAATAATTTGAAGTGCGTTGAAGAGTTCTGCAAACGATTTTCAGGCTCATTATAGAGCAAGTTCTAAGAAAACACTAGAAAGAGGTCTCAAGTGGACCCTACACGATTGCTTTTATTGATAATAATCGTATTGTCATTCTAAATTGACGTCAATGCATCGATATTGACAATATTTCTGTATTCACATCTCCAATATTATTGTCAATAATTCCCCTTTGCGTTAACATATTGATACGAGTGGGGTTTGCTTAAAATCTAACTGACGGTATTATGATATAATTCAAGCAAATTCCTAAGAAAATAATAAAAAAAAACTACAAGGGACAGCCCTATTGGGTTGTACGCAATGGTGACGTAGGACTACGTGGTCTTATATAAAAAAATGTTATTTGTTAACTGGAGTTTGTGTTTTGTCGAAGACATCATGTCAAGAAGACTGGCAACTTTGCCAGAATCCAAGTGACAGGTACAATAGCGCTGCGGTTGAGTGAAGGTGGCGACGCATAGAAAAATTAACAAATATAAAAACTTTTCTTCTGAGGATGTAATCTTTGCTATCAAATTTGTTCGAAGCATTTACCTTTGAGCGGTAGATGACGCGATTGTACCTGTCTTATAGCGTGCGTATGAGAAAATGGAAGGGTTGCTAGTCTTCTTTATTTGTTGTCTTCGTTTTTGTGTAGGAATAGGAATTTGAGCGGGATTCAATCTGTCTATACTCTTTAGTATAACCAACAATCAATTCGAAACTAACGATTTTAAATTGGCTCACTACTTGACTAGCCTATTGGTCCCAAGCAAATCGATTAACGTACCCATTGGGTTAGATCCCGAAATAACTTGCTCAACTTTTTGGCTCAGCTCTGGTACTCTCTTTGGTCTCAAGCTAATCGATTCACCCCTCGAAACATAGGAAAATCCACTAACCCCTCATTTTATCTGTCAAACTTTCATAGCGAATCAAAACAAACATTGTGTAGTTCTAGAATTTCGACTAGAATGGAATACGTTAATCGATTTGCTTGGGACCAATAGGCTAGTCAAGTAGTGAGCCAATTTAAAATCGTTAGTTTCGAATTGATTGTTGGTTGTATACTCAGCAAAAAAAAAATCTCTTTCAGCAAATATTGACAGTTTTTTATGAGATTTTTCGGTGGAGTGAAAGAATAGTACCAACAATCAATACGAAACTAACGATTTTAAATTGGCTCACTAGAAATTCGTAAGAATGTCCTTGAAATGGATAGGAATATCCTTGAAATTCATTGGAATTTCCTTGAATTTCGAAAGAATTTCCTTTGAAATTGTTTGAATTTTCTTATAATTCGTTGGAAATTGCTTGAAAATCCATGACATTTCCTTAAAATTCTTAAGAATTTCCTTGAGGTTCGTTGAAATTTTTTTAAGAATTTATGGAACCACCATAAAATTCGATTGAATTTTGTTGAAATTCTTAGTTATTTTCTATAAATTTTGAGAAATTTCCTTGAAATTCAATGAAGTTTTGTTGAAATTCGTATGAATTTTCATGAAATTCATGAAATGTCCTTGAAATTGTTGCCATTTCCTTGAAATTGTGTGAATTGGGTTGAATACGTTAGAATTTCATTGAATTCATTGCAATTACCTTGAAATTCATTGGAATTTTCTTGAAATTCCTTGGAATTTTTTTGAAATTTTTGGCATTCCTTGAAAGTTGTAGGATTTTTCTTGAAATTCGTAGGAATTTCTTTGAAATTTATCGGAATTTCCATAAACTTCGTTGGAATTTCCTTGAAATGAATTGGAATTGCCTTGAAACCCGTTGGAATTTTCATGAAATGCGTTGAAATTTTCTTGAAATTCGTTGAAATTTCCTAAATTTTTTGGAACTTCCCTCAAGTTCTTGCCCTGAAGTGCTAAGAACTTTCCGAATCCCGTATGATATTTTCTACAGATCTGTAAACTTATCAGAGCCTTTCTCGGAGTTCAGGTAATGTGCATAGATTTTTATTTGAAACGTTGGCTTGAGGAACATCCCAACAAACATTGAATGTTGAATAAGAGTTTATTCAGACAAAAACAAGCTTCTTCAGCTAAAAAATAGCTTAATCAGCTGTTGATCAACTCAAATTGTTTGTTGGGATGTTAACAACTTTGGAAGCATTAAGAATTCTATCCACAAAGAAGTTACAAAATTGTTTTTATACGCCTTTTTAATAGAAACTTAGCGATAGATTTAAACACTCTTGGTGAATAGGAGACCGTCAAAAACCCAACAAACATTGAATGTTGAATAAGAGCTTATTTAGGCAAACGTAAGCACCGTCAGATAAAAAATAGCTTATTCAGCTGTTGATCAATTCAAATTGTTTGTTGGGAAGAGTGTTGTGAGTAGAAATTTGTGCCGTGAGACATAGGAAGCGAAACAATTTGACGATGACAATCATTCATTTTTGTTTTACAAATCATATGCTACTGGTTATGTACTGCTCAAATACATACGATACACCAAATAAAAAAAAGTTTCATAAACTGATTATGTGTTGTACATACTACTGACAATCAAACCGATATCAGTCGCTTGGATCACTGGAGTTTCTATGTCGTTAATACTAGTTTTGTCGTCGGACGTCGCGTGTCCGGTTTGGCGGGCGTGCGACAATAAGATGCATTTCAAACTTTTATTTGTTAATAAATAAATTGTATTTACAGTACATCATTTCCGAATTCGCCCTATTCAGATAACACTTCTGAAATTTGTGAGTTTGACAGAACCACCAGCACCAAATTTTCGGGGTACAATAGACGAGTGCACGTATGGATTTGAGTTCACTCACTCCACAAAAAGTGACGCAACAGCGGAGCCCTGTTTACTAAAAATGAACACATGAATAATACTCACATAACATTTGAAACGGGCCTATCAACTTTTGCACACAAAACTTGTTAAGCCCCTTTCGTATGAACCGAATACCCCATTCAAACTAACAACACCATCGGGTAGAGAAAATTCCCCCCTTCCCGATAGTGCTCTTGGTTTGCGTGGGCGTACTTCGGTTCTCTTGAAAAGGACCTAGGAAGTTGTTTACAAAAGTTGATAGGCCCTTTTCAAATGTGACGCGAGCATTATTCGTGTGTTCATTTTTAGTAAACAGGGCCCCGCTGTTGTGTCAATTTTTTATCAGTAGATGAACAAAAGTTCACCTGTGCACTTGTCTATGGCAATATACTGGAGATGTCAAGTTGCCCCCGAGTTGATTTTTTTTTTTTTATTAATTACTTTATTTGTACAGGCTCAATCGAATAAACTTTACAGAGCCGAGTTATCATTTTTGTTATACATTATAGATGTCTTATATTTAAAGTTAAAGGAGCTGGACCGGATACTCGCGGTTGTCTCGAGGTTAGTGGGGATTTACATTTTTTTTTTGGATGGGAAAAGGGAGAGGGAGGTTTGAAATGTGGTTTACGATACAAATATTTAATCAATCCTAAAACATGAACTAATTTCTATTCATCTTGAAAACAAACATAAAAAAAACCCACACGTACAAAATGCAAACTAAACACAAGGTTAATAAAACTTACAATCTAATGTTAATATTCTTAAAGTAAACATATATGAGTTTCATAAACTCCAGATCGCGTCTAGCCAAAATATCCCGAACTGGAACATTAGGTTGTCTACCTCGAGCCCGAAGGGAATCGTACAGTTCAGATCTGACTCCGCGATGCTCAGCACAAGACCAAATAATGTGATCTGCGTCCTGGTAACCTTGTCCACATTCACAGAGATTGCTGTCCTTCAGCCCAACACGGAACAAGTGAGCGTTTAACGAATAGTGATTGGACATGAGGCGAGACATCATACGAATGAAGTCTCGACCCACATCCAACATCTTGAACCAAGGACTCGTCGACACCTTAGGGATGATCGAGAATAGCCATCGTCCCAAACTCCCTTCACTCCACTTATTCTGCCAGCTGACGAGTGACTGTTGACGATAAATGAAGAAAAATTCATCGTAGGCGATTTGTCGATCGTAAACCCCCGAGTTGATGAATATTAACGTTTACATTAAAAAAAGGCATTTTTTTTTCTAAAAAAATACTATGAACAAAACAACTTCCAATAGAACCAAACGATTATTTTCGTTTGTAAATAGTGCTTAACTTTGAAACAGCTAGTTGTGAGTCCTACCCTAGGACCTTTGCCATAGTGGTCCAAAAAAAGTTTGTTGCCCTTTGCCTTTTCGATCAACCAGGATAAACTTTACCACGGTTTTTGCTACAAAGTAATTGGAGCAGTTCTTTGTGTTGGGATTTGAGAAGAAACTTTCAATTGACGGCAATTGAGAAACATAGGGAGGGTTGAAATCTTGGGTATTACAGGTATCTATTTATCGTCCTGATTGCAAAATTCTTGCGAATGGAACGTGTCAATGTCAGCTCAAAACACTGCATATTTTTCAAATGGTACTTCTGTGTAAACCTTGACAACTTGTTGCAAAATTTTGCTGCTTCTCCCTGGACTTCGAAATGTAAGCACTTAGATCCAAATTTACGTGGTCGTATTTTTCCTCCTATGACATCCAATGAAATCAAAGTTTGATGCGATTGGTTAAAAAAAAAAAAATAGAAAAAGTCCAAAGAAGGAAATGTTACATACATTTTTCATCTAAGTTTACCACAGTTTTGCTGTGATGGATTTCTTAAAGCTTGATATATAATTATAAATAATCGACACAAATGGTTAAAGAAACAGTAAGACAGGAGTTCAGGAGTGCTAAGAACACATAGAATTATAAACCATGTTAGAATTGTTTTAAAAGAATTTACTGCCTCCTTGATCCCCTTTATCATTTTACAGTTGGTATAATCAAATTGACAGATCGATGTCTTTCTATACCACTTGAAATCACTGAAAAAGGGTAGATTTTTGATGATCGAGCTCCACATATGTTATGTGCCAAATATCTAAGTTTTTAAAATCATAAAACATAACTGTGTAAGGAAGCTTGTCAAAATTTATTTAAGTCTGGGCTAGTGACATCCAGAAATGACCAGAATCTTTGATATCTTGTTTAATGAAATGTCAATAACTGGCAGCCCCAGCTGGGTGGCATCCCTATCTTGTTTGCCTTGGCTTGAAAAGAGCTAACATCGCTGCGGGCCCGCGAATTGTGGGCCCCACTGACAGCTCATAATTTGTAAACAAATAGAAGATTCAAGCCAGAATTTCAAAAAAGGCCTGACTGATATTATGGATATTCTTAATATTTTTGCTTACATTTTGTGAAAAATAAACTTAGGACTCATAAAATATTATTTTCTGCCACGAAGTCAACCATTTATATGGCATAAAAGGGAAAATAATTTCATTTGATAAAAATAAGACATTTTAGACACGCCATTTTTGCAGTTCACACTGGAATTGTGACGTTTCAGATGTTGGTTTCAATAACATGGCGGCATGTCACCCAGCTGGGCAGCCCTGTAGCGTTATTATTTTTATTATTATTATTATTATTATTATTATTATTATTATTATTATTATTATTATTATTATTATTATTATTATTATTATTATTATTATTATTATTATTATTATTATTATTATTATTATTATTATTATTATTATTATTATTATTATTATTATTATTATTATTATTATTATTATTATTATTATTATTATTATTATTATTATTATTATTATTATTATTATTATTATTATTATTATTATTATTATTATTATTATTATTATTATTATTATTATTATTATTATTATTATTATTATTATTATTATTATTATTTATTAGTGACACTTTATCACTTCTGTGACATTCGTGTCTAGAGCCCTGTAGCGTGTTTTGTGTATATTGGCTTAATATTATAATTTAACTACTCAGAACTTTAATAAATAGATCCTTGAACCATTTTTCGAATTCATATGAGCAAATAAGGCCAGATATTCCAGTAAATGGAGTAATTCGGAATTATTCTTGAAATTATAGACCAAAAAATTGTTTATTCTATAAATCGAAAATTCTATAGCTAAATGGTCCCTTCAATATCGAGTTATAAAAAGTTGTCTGTTGTTACTGTTACTGTCCAACTAAGTGATTTCCATGAGTAAATAGTAGCTTGTTGAATATTTAAAATCACTTAGAGACAATTTGCGGTGCAAAGGAATGGAACGTTGCGGCTCAATTTTGCTGTCAATTTAAATCACCTCTGGTTGTGGTTTGTTCGATTCATTAAAAAATCATGTTCGCCTCAGGTTTAAAATTTTCTTCCATTTAGATAGCCTACATATTTGTAACTCAGTGCAGTTTTGGTTGGGAGAGTTGGTTCAAAATGAAATTGCTCGCTATTGTACTGCTTCTGAGGCACTCCATCGATGCAGAATTTAATGCCAATTTACTCAAGGATTACTTGCAGTGGCAACATCTTAGGATTGCAACAATTTTCCATTGTTTGGATCAGAATGATGGTGATTTCTCTGTACATGAGTAGAAGCAAACACAAATTAATTTCCCGATGTAGATATTCTCAGTTTATCCCTGGAAATCACCCGTTCATACCCGGGAAAAATACACTTTGAAAACATTTCCAACATTACGGAGGCCCGCTGGAACCACAGTCACGTGATGCGATACGACTACCATAAGTTGGGAGCTTCCATCGATTTGAGTTGTCCGGGAACGACGAAACTATTCGAGGTGGTATCGAACCACGAATACTTCAACGCTTCGTATCACTGGCTGTTGTTTGGTGCTGACTCCGTGGATACGGCTTCCTGTCTTTTGAACGAGCAAAATTTAAATATAGATGCGAAAGTTACATTGGTAGTTGAACGTGGAAAATATTTGGACGTGATCTACGATGTGTACGACATTTTCAGTCCTTCGATAAGGCACGGAGCTGCCCTCAATGTCACGAACATGGGTACCTGGAGCACGGTGGGAGGATTCGATGTCGTCGTCAATCAGACCGAATACGAACGGAGGTTCGATTTTGGAGGCATTCCACTCAAGGCTGCTGTAACCGTCAGTGCAAGGTTTGTCAACAATGGTGTAGTTGTTTCAAATGTGATCAATTTCAGCCACTGGACCAAGTTCACCATACTACACTTTTGGAACATTTAACTAGTAATGACCCAATTACTAGGTACGCTCTTCATAGGTTCGGATACCGGATGCTGGAGTTCGTAATGTTAAAACACAATTTCTCGTATGTCGACTATTCCAGAATGTGTAGGATTCTTACAGAAAAGTTTACTCCTTTCAGAATTAAATTCGTTCGATCGTCTTCCTGGGGTTTGTCGAATACGGATGGACGGTCTAGCTTTGGAATCATTGGTCAGGTAGCCACAAAGCATGTCGATTTATCCATCAATGTTCTGACGTACACCCAGGAAAGAATTGGTATATTTGACTATACCGTTACAGTTAGCTCGTCTAGGTAAGGTTGAATGTCAGAACAGAAGCATTCCGGTCGATACTAATCGAAGTTTGATCCAGCAGGATGCTCATAGTATTCCGTCATCCACGAATTTTCCAAGGTCGCTACTTCTTTCTGCAACCTTTTCACATGGAACTGTGGATTGCGGTGTTAGTGATTAACTTCCTGGCAGTGGGCATCGTGTTTGGCAGCTTTTGCGGAGAAGGCATTAAGCTGTACGGCGACCGGCAGATTGTCGATAATCGTGGGCTGGCGTGGCTAACCGTATTCGGAATTCTCTTTCAGCAAGGTTAGTTTGTGCATGATTTGGTTGAACCGTTCGGCAAATAGTGATCATTTCAGGCACACACTGCAGAACCCATCTCAGTTCCACCCGGATTGCTCTAATCAGTTCGCTCCTGTTCTCTGTGTTGATTTGGCAGTTCTATTCAGCGTACATAGTCGGTTATCTCTTGATTGTTCCTCGGAAGACCATGTCCACGCTGCAGCATCTGCTGGACAGTAACCTGAAAGTGATCGTCGAAGATCTGGCCTACAATGCGGACTATCTCAATGTAATTCCCCTCGTGTGAATTCCTTTCCTTATTGTATGGAACTCTTATTTCAGAGAACCAAAGATCCCGTAGCCATCGAACTATACCACAGGAAGATTCTGAACGGAGAAAACAACTTCATGAACGTTACCGAAGGCATCTCCTGGGTCAAACGTGGAGGCTATGCGTTTCAGTGCGATACAGCCTACGCCTACCCGCTGGTGAAGCAGACGTTTACCGATAAGGAAATTTGCGACCTGCAGGAAACTTTCCTGAATCCGATCCGACCGATGCACATTCCACTGCGAAAGGGCAGTCCGTTCAAGGAAATGTTCCGCATCACACTTAGGAAGACGGTGGAAACGGGCATCGGACGCTACCAGCAGAAGATGTATTTCACCGATAAGCCCAAGTGCGACAAGAACGATCTGGAAATAGTGGCCGTAGACATCGATCATGTTTTGATGTTGTTCTACGGGCTGGGGGTCTGGATGGTGGGATGTTTTTGTTTGATGCTGTTGGAAAGGGGTTGGTTCTTGATTTTCAATAGGCTTTCGTCCACGGATAAGAGAAATATTTTGCCGTAGTGTACCGGACACCCCAGCTCTGGAAACAGGGCTGGTTGCGATCAATGCTGTCAAAAACAGTGATTTTAGTGACCATGTTGAAGAAATAAGTGATCAAACAGTGACTTATAGTTGTGAAAAAATGACTATAAAGTGACCAAAGTGAAGAAAAGTAGTCGTTCCGAAGGCACTCCAAATAAATGTTAGTAGATGTTCTAGACTCATTCAATTATTATCTCACACTTATGTTCGATATGAACGTTTAAAGCGAAAGATTCAATATACAGTTTATGACCAAACCGACTACATGGAAAACCAGGAATCTTCAGGGGATTTTATTTTTTCCTGAAAATACCTAGAAGCAGTCTTGTAAGCGGTCGCGGTAGACGAGTTTTTTTTTTGTGATAATTGACTGCCTTTGCCTCCGACACTTGCAAAACAAGCTATCATAGTACAGTATCAAACTAAAATGTCATATGACAGTCTCTGTCATACGATGTCCTAGTAATAACATAGAGGTAACTCTAAGACTAGTAGGTCCCGAAGAAACGAGCTCAACTTTTTGGCTCAGCTTCGGTCCCTAGCTAATCAATGCACCCCTCGAAACATATGAAAATCCACGAACCCCTCATTTTATCTGTCAAACTTTCATAGTGAATCAAAACAAACATAGTGTAGTACTGGAATTTATACTAGAATGGGGTACGTTTATCGATTTGATTGGGACCAATAGGCTAGTCAAGTAGTGAGCCAATTTAAAATCGTTAGTTTCGTATTGATTGTTGGTAATAACATTTCTGATCATAAAGTGTTTAATTTATACTAAATTTAAGAATTAGAACGAAATGTCATATGATAGTGATATGATAATTTTATTTTTGCTCGAGTGTTATTCTACCGTTTGTGTTGTGTGAGAGAGACAACGGTAGAGCATAAGTGTACGAATACAAACAGACTATCGCGCACGACAACGAAGCGAGTGTAGTAAAAAACGTCAACCGTTTCAATCCCTGCCTGGAAGCAGACCCCTTTGCACTCTTTGGAATTTATAGAGACAGATAACAGCGCCAAACGGTTTGTGACGAGACAACGTTGAACCAACAATCAATACGAAACTAACGATTTTAAATTGGCTCACCACTTTAGTAGCCTATTGGTCCCAAGCAAACGATTAACGTACCCTATTCTAGTTGAAATTCTATTACTACACTGTGTTTGTTTTGATTCGCTATGAAAGTTTGACAGATAACATCAGGGGTGTGTGGATTCATGCATAACATGCAGGGGTGAGTGAAATAGCTTGGGACTGCTTGGGACCGTTGTTCTGGTACTGAGTGAGCCAAAAATAATAATGATTTTCTTCGGGACCCAGTGGTCTTAGAGTTACCTCTATGGTTGAACTGCAGCGTTGGAAGAAAACACGCACACCAACATCCATACACGAACCCACACAACTGAACGGACGGTACTGCGCAAATCAAAACACGAAGCGGTGAAATCACTCATCGTCATCATTCAGCTTCGGCTACTTCCGTTTGCGTTTGCTTTCACCGGCGTTGAAAAATACTTCCTACGTTATAAAATAGGAAAGTTATGATTATTCCAACGTAATTTTTGAATAGAATGCGTGCTGTGTTGGCCAAAGAAGACGGCATATTTTATTTCGTTTAGCAATGATTTCGATACGTTGCATTTCCAGTGGCTTGGGTGTTGGAATAATTCTTTAGAGCGTGGGAACGTTTTTCCCATGTTTACTTCTTTGCAAATCATCAATTACTATTAGAGATTTACATCTTACTGATACCGGTGGTATATTGGAAACTCTTTCGCTCGAAAGCAAAACATATTGCGCGCTTGGATGTGTGATTGTTTTCTCAAGTGTTTCTGTTGCGTATAAAGTGGTAATGATTAAATACGGAGCAATCACAAACAAGTAAGAATCTTGCTTTCGCAATATAATGATGATGACTTCGAGGATGATATCGTCCTCTTCCCTAGGCTGATCATCAACGTCCGCGTTGACATCTATCATGCTGACACCTGTCAGTTATTGAGCCCTAATGGTGAAGTTGGCGGGGAACTCCCAACAGTTTAAATGTGCGCTCAACAGATGGCACTGCGATCACATAAGGGTGGTAATTATATGCCTTGTATGAGGAATTCAGTGCTAACATTTGAAAACGGCACAAAAGCCATTTGTAAACAAATGGTTTGTGGGCCCTTTACTCACTACTTGGTACACCCACGCGACACAACAGCAACATCGGGTAGGGGAAATTTTCCCCTTCCTGACGATGCTGTTGGTTTGCGTGGGCGTTCTTCGGGTAGCGAGTAAAGGGCCCACAAACCATTTGTTTACAAATGGTTTTTGCGCCGTTTTCAAATGTTAGCACTGAATTGATTAGTGGGATATCTTGTTAATTATATATCTTTGCTGGAAGTCTCAGGAAATCCAAAATTTTTAATTTTCCTCGTTATTTTCATTCACACTTTTAACTTTATAGACCCACACACCAAATTTAAGTTTTCTGTTTCAGTAAAACGGATTGCTGGATCATGACCAGCAATCCAATGCTTTACTGAAAAACAGCAAACGATATTTTTACTGAAAACATCAGCTAACATAAACTAACACCCAGTTGTTACCGGCGGGTAACATTGTTTTCATATGTTTAGTACACGGGATATAGCTGTATTTATATTAGGGAGATTATTTAATCGGCAACGGTCAATTTGAACTCGTTGGTGGGTGGCATAAGTGGACAGACGATCGAACAGCTAAACGATGAGTGCAGGTGGGTGGTAGCGACATCCACTGAACTCGAAGAGAGTGTGGGCGGAAACTCTCCCTGGAGAGAGTGACGGAGCCCACGATGGAGGAGAGTGAGCAGATAACGGAGGCTGGTGAAGTTTAGAGCCAATGCCACCCGACCATCACCCGATCGCTACCCGTCACCACCAAAGCCCAGTTAGGTTTGTTTACCATCAATAAATAAATAATTTAACCGTTGACCGTAGCGTTTGATAGGATCCCTTGTCCGAAAACTCTCCCACGCCCGTACGCCTTGAGACCCGGAACTATCAGAGGTCGTGAGTGCCCACCCCGGGAGCTGTCGTAGGCTTAGACCGGCAGCTTGGGGCTTTGGCAGGTCCTTCTTCAGGTCCTAGCGGTTCCGGGGCCGAAAAGTGTCTTATACAGTAAAAGAGCTGTCAAACTGTTAGCATTAAGTCGCAAGTATTTTTGCATTCGTGCACCACCATTCAAACCGCAGGAGGAGGAAGAGCTAAAAAAAAAACAACAAATAGGGGAATTTACGTATTCTCGTCAATCTAAGCAGCGTCCGAACTTCTATTAGCGATTTCTCAGCGTCACACACATACATGACAGGTTTGTTTGTTGACATTTATCTGCTGTTTGCTGTTCTACCAATTCCAATTGACAGAATTGATCAAAACGGGTTGAACATGTTTTTACAACGCTCCAAACTTCTCAGGTGAGAGTGACTATTGTCGGCAGTCTCTTTTTCTTCGGCACCCTTTCCATTTGAACTGCGTGTTAACCAGCTGTTCTATTATCGGCAACTCGAAATCAGCCGTATTTTGTAGTATGTATATTTCATTTAAAGAAAAATATGGTATAACAGGAATTCACAGTCGTAAAAATGTAATCAGATTGAAGCTGAAAAGGTAAGGAATCGGCTTAATACATTCAGCGAAGAGTTTTGATGGGAAAATACAGTGAAATAAACGTTTCAATTTCGGTTGCCGAAAACAGTCAATGGGTGCCGAAGCCATAATTTACCCTAGATAAAATTGTGTAGGTAAGGACACTGGCTCGGACACTGGTTATATTTAATAAACGATACTTGAAAACGAGTCTGGCGATTTTATCTTTATTATTCGTATATTTACAGAAGCTTGAAGCTCATATAGTGAAAACAAATTCGATTTACTGAATTTAATTGTTTAATCAGCAAAATGCTGCCAAATGTCAAAATTTTTAATTGCTGAATTATCAGTAAAGAAATATTGCTGATTTTCAGTAAAAAGTTGTCTTTTTGACAGAAGTCGGAATTGCTGAAAAAATCAGCAGCATTATTTTGCTGGAACGTTTGCTGATCTTTCATCAAGTCTAAAATCAGCAAAATTTTGCTGATGTTCAGCGATTTAAATTTGGTGTGCAGAGTAGATTAAGCTTCAGTAACAAATAAGGGGCGTCCCAGATCAAATTGCATCACGGTAAAAACACTGTAGAAAATTACCCATTGGATATTTATTCTTGATAATTTGGATAGAAGTAGTTTAGAGTGTATTGTTAAAACTGTATTTTTATCGCTGTCAGTTTTTAGAAAACTGGAAAAAATGGCGTTAAGCAACGTCGCGAATTGATTTTGCGCAAGCACCTGAAAAATCCTCAACTCTCTCATAGGGACATCGGAAAACTAATCGGAATCGCGCAGTCATGTGGCAAACGGACTGCGCCGTTCGTGACTACCGGGACTGTAAACGGGGAGATCTAACGCAAGGAGCGTCTACAGAAGTGGCTGCTTCCCCTGTTGAAACGACACGAGGGCCCTACGATCTTCTGGCAGGATTTAGCTTCGTGCCACTATTCAAATGTTGTCCTGGAGTGGTACGAAGCCAACGGGATCACTTTCGTATCCAAGGACATGAACCCACTTCCCCCTACTGGGCTATTATGAAGCAGGCACAACGGAAGCATCCCAAGGAGGTCAAATCTGAGGAAGACATGAAGAAAAACTGGGTTTCCGTACAGAAGAAACTGCAGCCAGATGTTGTACAGAACAGGCATACTAAAAGTACCGCCTCATGACAGTATTCCAACGTCTGTCGCCTTAAGATTGAGCTATAAGTGACAGTCCACAAAGAGGTTGTCATACTACATGCAACCAACAATCAATACTAAACTAACGATTTTAAATTGGCTCCTAGATTGGCTCACTACTTGACTAGCCTATTGGTCCCAAGCAAATCGATTGACGTACCCCATTCTAGTCGAAATTTTAGTACTAAACAATGTTGGTTTTGATTTGATATGAAAGTTTGACAGATAAAATGAGGGGTTCGTGGATTTTCCAATGTTTCGAGGGGTGAATCGATTAGCTTGGGACCGAAGATAGTACCAGAGCTGAGCCAAAAAGTTGAGCACGTTTCTTCGTGATCTTCTAGTCTTAGAGTTACCTCTATGCTGCTACTACACTACCAGTGTGCCGCCGAAGCTCGTTCGGTTGCTATCACGTTCGTGCTGCCCATTGCAAAATTTTCATCCGACATATTTTAAAAACGCGCGGTCTTGAGCAGATCAGTCATTCCGACATTCCGGCGAAAAATATAAGCCTACCCGACACCAACCTGACTTCTAGCAAACCCAACCAGGGTTTGGGGTAAGCTGAGGGATGTCGTCGGTTTGTGAAGGCTGTCATGACGACAGAAACATTGAAAACCTGCTCATAAAGAAATGTATAAATACAGCCCCATTCGGTTCACTACGTTCCAAGCATGATGATTTTAGCAAAGCGGGTATAGATGCGACGGTTCTAATACAGCTTTCATTCGTTCGTGCGTGCGTTGTTGCCAATGCACTTCGAATTCAGATCTGAACGTACGGTAGCAAGCGGTAGTAAAGCACACAAAGCAACAGTCAATTCAGATATAAACCATCTGTCGCAAGAAGGTTGTACCATAGAGGTAACTCTAAGACCAGAAGGTCCAGATGAAACGAGCTCTACTTTTTGGCTCAGCTCTGGTACTATTTTCGGTCCCAAGCTAATCGATGCACCCCTCGAAACATAGAAAAATCCACTAACCCCTCATTTTATCTGTCAAACTTTCATAGCGAATCAAAACAAACATGGCCGTGGGGATGCAAAGAGAAAGTCGACGAAGAGAATCTGTCAATGTTACTTAGGACGTAATGCAATGTTCAGCTTGAATTGTTGTTTGCGAGAAATCGACGATAAAAATCAAAAGTGACAGTTACGTTATATCGAGGTACACCTGTATTTACTCAGCATTGTTCCGGGAGAGACGAAAAAAAAACTTCCGGAGAAATATGATTTTATGATGGTCTGATTAAAAATATTTATTTTATGATGGTCTGATAGTATCATCTATTATTATCACTTTGTGTTCAATATGTTGCAATCAAGGTGTTTAGGTTCAGTGTGTTTTTTCATTACGAGCCGCCAGTGTTTAAGTAGCTGAATGCTGTAACATCGTATAAATTTCTCTCGTTTTTCTCTCTCACCAATACAATCTGCATACTACGGCAGATTCGGTGATAGGCTTAGAAAAGTATAGAATAAGAAACGATTTTAATATAGTTTGCCATCAGCCACCACTGAGTTTGCAAGAGGAAACCAAATTGCGCGCAAATATACTTTGTCCTAGAAATTAGAAACAAAGTTTGTTAAGTGTTTGGTGTTGCAATAAATTATCGTCCCTCTGTGAATGTGTTTCGTTTAACCGTGCGAAGAATAAGTTGCGTATTGCAAACTGTTAGGCGAATGACGGCCGTAAAGCGGTGAGAAAAGGTTCTTCCCCAACATAATTTGGTGCCGTGACCAGGATTAGTGGATTCCTGGACTTTTCGGGGGCTCATCGCCATCTCCGTGATCGCCATTCTGTCCGGTAACAATACTGCAGAAATAACCGCCATCTTCGGGCGCGGTCAAAGAGACAATCACCAATTGTCCGCGACAAAAAGGAGTCGCCATCACGATCACCTCTGGAACGATTTTGCAAGTTGTATGCTGCCATTACAAAAATACAAGGCCTAATTAATTAGGCAGCAGGTAATTAGCTTTCCAACGTGATTAGTAGCCAACGTAGGTGCGTTTAGATTTTCGGTTTTGTTCTCTCCTTTTAAAACGCACATGTCGGCTGGTGGATTTCGACGTTTCACGACTCCTGATAATACGGTAAACGGATTCCACGCTGCTTCGTGAGTGCTATCGAGGACAAACACCATCGCTAATCTATCGCGAAGATCGCTAAGGGGTCATCGATACGGAACATCAAGTTCTTGATTATTTTGAAGCTGTTTCTGGCTGAGTACGAGATTTTGCATTAAAATACAAGGCACAAACTTGCCTTGGTCAGACCACGTTCCGCTTCCTGTTCACGTCGCTGTCACTGTCGCTGGTACCACGGTGGTGACCATCTGCTCGCAACAACGACCGACAAGATGGACGATGATAGGAGGAAGCAACAGCTCAACATCCGGAGAACCACACTGCTTGCGTCACTCAGCCGAGCGGAACAATTTCTTCAGGCATTTGAGGCTGGACGGGACGCTCTGCAAGTCCCTCTGAGGCTGGAAAATTTGGAAATCGTGTGGCAAGGGCTGGAGGAAACTCAAAGGGAACTGGAGGAAATGGAGACGTCGAATCAAGGCATGGTGAGGAATTTGAATTATCGTTCTGACTTTGAGTCCAAGTTTTTTGCAATTAAAGCTGGTCTGCTATCTAAGTTACCTCCACCTATCAATCAACCAAGCAATCTCCCTCTAAATCCCCCTACTCACACTAACTCTGGTCTGCATCGTCTAAAATTGCCAACAATAGCTCTGCCTGAATTTAGTGGTGATTACCAAGATTGGCTAGGTTTTCATGATACGTTCCTCGCGCTTATTCACTCTAACCCAGAAGTGGCTGACATTCAGAAGTTTCACTATCTGCGTGCTGCTGTGAAAGGTGAGGCTGCTCAAGTAATTGAATACATCGCCATCAGTGCTGCGAACTACCAACTCGCTTGGGAGGCTCTCGTGTCACGCTATTCCAACGAGTATCTCCTCAAGAAGCGGCACTTACAAGCTCTGTTCGAGACTCCAAGGATGAAACAGGAATCTGCAGCGACTCTACATGGACTTGTCGACGAATTCGAAAGGCACACGAAAATTCTGCGACAACTAGGGGAGCCTACCGATACCTGGTCAACAATGCTGGAACATCTACTCTGCACCAGACTGCACGACGAAACGCTGAAATTGTGGGAGGATCACGCGTCAACAATCGATAAGCCAACATACACTAACCTAGTTGACTTTCTGCAGCGGAGAATCAGGGTTCTTGAATCTATCGCCGTCAATCATGAGTCTGTTCCACTACCTCCGAATTCGCATAGTACTTCGCCTTTCTCTTTTGGTTATGGTTCTTCTGGTTCACAAAAATGCAGCAAGGTTTTTCAACAGAAGATGTCTACGCATGCTGTGACGGAGAATAATACAAAGAAAGGAAATTCCGGTAGTCGACCCAGCTTTGCAATGCGCCAATTCAAGAAGCTATCTCTTCAGGAGAAGTTGAATATTATAAACACAAAACGACTCTGCTTCAACTGCCTCCAAGATGGGCACTACGTTGGCAACTGCCCTTGCCAAACCAACTGCCGAATGTGTCAGAAGCGTCATCACACGTGGATCCATCCTGGCTACGCAGATTCTTCTCCAAGTAGCAACGTGGTTCAGTGCTCTACTAGTGAGCCACAATTTTCCACTCAAGCAAACGTCACCGTGGCCAACATCGATTCATCCACCATGGATTCATGTACCTCTGCGTACGTCAACGAAGTTCAAGCAGTGTCATCTCAGATCTCTCGAAACAGCAACGTCTTCATGCTCACCGTAGTGTTGGTCATCGTAGACGTCCACGGGCAAGAACACCTAGCAAGGGCCTTGCTAGACAGTGCTTCCCAACCCAATCTAATGACGGATCGTATGGCAGAAATGCTGATGCTCAAGCGGAAGAAGGTGAATGTACAGCTGCAAGGACCTGGGGGAATTTCGATTCGCGCATCAGATTCTGTCTCCACTCAAATTCGTTCTCGCAAGGAGGATTTCACACGCGACATTGAATTTCTCGTCCTGCCTCGAGTGACGTCCGCCATGCCTGAGCAAGACGTCCCAATCGTCGACTGGAAAATCCCGAAGGACCTGTTCTTGGCCGATCCCAACTTCAACAAGCGTGCTGACATCGACATGATCATCGGTCTTCAACACTTTTTCTCCTGCTTCACAACAACGGCTCGTATCCAATTAGCGAAAGATTTGCCCGAACTGGTCGACAGCGTATTCGGATGGATCGTTGCAGGCTCTGGTCATCTCATTCCAACATCTCCCGATTCCGCCACTTGCAACTTCACTGCAGTTTGCCTGGTCACACTCGAAGAGAGTTTGGAACGCTTTTGGAAGCTAGAAGAATTACCTCACAGTTCTGACTATTCTGTAAAGGAGAGGAAATGCGAAGAATGGTATAAGTCAACAGTCTCACGTGATTCTTCTGGTCGCTATCAAGTTCGTCTGCCCCGTCATCCGGAATTCAACACCATGATAGGGGAATCCAAAGCTGCTGCCATTCGAAGATTCAGGGCTACTGAAGCAAGATTAGAACGAGAACCCGATCTTAAGAAGGAGTATCATAAGTTCATGGAAGAGTACTTGTCCCTTGGTCATATGCGATTAGTTCCCGAAGATGAAATCGACGACAAAAATTCGTACTACCTTCCTCACCATCCAATAGTGAAGGAATCCAGCACCACTACGAAGGTACGTGTCGTCTTCGACGGATCTGCAAAAACATCAACCGGATTCTCGTTGAACGACGCCCTGCTCGTTGGACCCGTTGTTCAGGATGAGCTGCTAGCGATTATTCTACGTTTTATGACGTTTGCAGTTGCAATTGTGGCGGACGTGGAAAAAATGTATCGTCAAATCCTGTTGCATCTACTAGATTGCCCGTTCCAGTGCATATTCTGGCGCTTTTCGAAATCCCAACCAATCCAAGTGTACCAGCTACTAACGGTCACATACGGGCTCGCTCCTTCTTCCTTCCTAGCCACTCGAACCCTTCTGCAACTAGCAGAAGATGAAGGTCCAGCATATCCACTCGCTCTACCAGTTCTCCGCAAAGGTTTCTATGTCGATGATTGCGTTGCGGGTGCTCAAACCATCGAAGAAGCCATCAAGCTGCGAAAGGAACTAGACGATCTTCTCAGGAAAGGTGGTTTCATTTTACGAAAGTGGGCTTCGAATAAGCTAGAGGTGCTCCAAGGACTAAGCCAAGATCAAATCGGGACACAATCCATCGTAAGCTTCACTCCTCAAGAAAGTCTGAAAACGTTGGGTATCGTATGGGAACCTGAAGCTGACAAGCTGCGATTTGACTCGAAGGTCACTCATCCGGACAAGCCTGCTACCAAAAGGTCCATGTTATCATCAATCTCCCAGCTTTTCGATCCACTAGGGCTTGCTGCACCGATCGTCGTCCGAGGAAAAATGCTGATGCAAGAACTATGGCTCCTTAACTGCAGCTGGGACCAGCCTGTACCGGACGTTCTTCAATTCAAGTGGGGGGAGTACTTCAGTTCGTTGGAAAAGCTCACTGAATTTCGAGTCGATCGCTATGCATTGTTGCCACACGCCAAAGTACAACTCCATACGTTCACCGATGCATCGGAAGCTGCATATGGGGCCTGCATCTACGCTCGTTCTGTTGACTCTTCTGGTAACGTCCGTGTTCGACTCATCGCATCGAAAACTCGAGTTGCTCCGTTAAAACGTATCACTCTACCTCGCTTGGAGCTATGTGGGGCTCTCGTCGGTGCTCAGTTGTACGCCTATGTCAGCAAAGCTCTTCCAATCGAAATCTCGGATTCTTTCTTCTGGTGCGACTCAACTGTCACGCTACATTGGTTGCGATCACCTCCAAACAACTGGAAAACGTTCATTGCCAATAGGGTCTCGGAAATTCAAACTCTAACGCATGGATTTCAATGGAATCATGTCGCCGGTTCGGAGAATCCAGCGGATTTGCTGTCACGAGGAATGGACGTCGACGATTTCGTTGTAAGCAGTTTCTGGATGCACGGTCCAGAATGGCTATTCAAAGCGAAAGAAGATTGGATCAACTCAGCACTACCCCCAGCACCTGAACACGAAATGGAACATCGCAAGGTGGTGGCGACCATTACACGTACAGCACAGCAAATCAACGAAGTATTTGACCGCTACTCTGCATTCTACAGACTCAGGCGCATAACTGCATATTGCCTCCGGTTCATCGAGAATATTCGGCATAAAGCGCGCACCCAGCCATTGGTATCTACTGGTCATCTACCTAGTCCAACGCTCACCACTGCTCAAATATCCTCGGCTGAAGATCTTTTGGTTTGTCTCGCTCAGGCAGATGCGTTTCGTGCAGAGTTGAAAGATCTACAAAAGGGAAAGATGATTTCTAAACATTCGCCAATCTGTGTACTTAACCCCTTCCTAGACCCACAAGGCACGTTAAGAGTAGGGGGTAGGTTGAGATTGTCAGACCAGCCATTCAGAACGAAGCACCCAGCCCTATTGCCCAATTCCCATCCCTTTACCCACATGCTCATACGTACCCACCACGTTAACCTGTTGCATGGTGGTGGCCAGCTCACACTTGCCCGAATTCGTGAGAAATATTGACCACTGCATGGAAGGAGAACCGTACGCAGCGTCCTACGTCAGTGCATTCGATGCGCGAGAGTCGATCCCGTCCAAACCCAGCAGCAGATCGGCCAACTGCCTGTGCCTCGAATCACTCCAAGCAGACCATTCACCGTTACCGGAATCGATTATGCTGGACCCGTTTACCTTCGAGCACCACACAAGCGAGCACCCTCACCGAAAGCGTACATCTGCGTACAAAGCGGTACACCTCGAACTAGTCTCGGACCTAACAACGGCGGCATTTATGGCAACATTGCGCAGATTCATCGCGCGCCGCGGTTTCCCAGCGCATATCCACTCCGACAATGGAAAAAACTTCGAGGGAGCCAAAAATGAGCTACTTGCTCTCTACAAGTTCCTACGTAGCAAGAAGGAAATGAATGTCATCGAATCTGTCCTGGCTAACAACAGCATTACTTGGCACATGACACCACCGAAAGCACCTCACTTCGGCGGTTTATGGGAGGCCGCAGTTAAAGTCGCTAAAAAGCAGCTGTATCGGCAACTAGGAAATTCTCGCCTCCAATTGGAAGCCATGTCAACGGTGCTCACACAAATCGAGGCCAGCATGAACTCTCGTCCACTTGTTCCACTATCGGAGGATCCTGAAGACCTTACTGCACTGACACCCGGCCACTTTTTGATCGGTGCACCTATGCAATCCCTGCCTGACCACGACGTTCGTTGCATCCCTACCGATCGCTTGAGCCATTATCAACAGCTGCAGCAGCTGCATCAAAACTTCTGGCACCGTTGGCGTACTGAATACCTACATGAACTACAAAAGAGCCAGAATAACTTCCGTGCGAACAGCGAAATCAAGCCTGGACGTCTCGTGATCTTAGTGGACGAAATGCAGCCTCCACTGAAATGGCCCCTCGCTCGAATCGTGGATATCCATCCGGGAGAGGACGGTTTGATTCGAGTCGTGACTCTGAAAACAAACAAGGGAATTGTAAAACGACCCATCGTCAAAATTTGCATGCTGCCACAGGAGGAAACCGACGAAAACACTTCGTTGCTGGAGCCATCCGCAGGAGATTCTTCACTACAATCTGTTCCCACCGTTGGTCCTCTGATTACGGATACGTAAAAGATTGTCGATGTAATCTTAAGTTGTTGTAAGAAACCTTCTGCATTTGTACTCGTTGTCCCAATAGTATAGAATCAGTTGTTTATGTTTAGTTTAAATTGACATTTCAAGGTGGTGGCGATGTTTAGGTTCAGTGTGTTTTTTCATTACGAGCCGCCAGTGTTTAAGTAGCTGAATGCTGTAACATCGTATAAATTTCTCTCGTTTTTCTCTCTCACCAATACAATCTGCATACTACGGCAGATTCGGTGATAGGCTTAGAAAAGTATAGAATAAGAAACGATTTTAATATAGTTTGCCATCAGCCACCACTGAGTTTGCAAGAGGAAACCAAATTGCGCGCAAATATACTCTGTCCTAGAAATTAGAAACAAAGTTTGTTAAGTGTTTGGTGTTGCAATAAATTATCGTCCCTCTGTGAATGTGTTTCGTTTAACCGTGCGAAGAATAAGTTGCGTATTGCAAACTGTTAGGCGAATGACGGCCGTAAAGCGGTGAGAAAAGGTTCTTCCCCAACACAAGGTTTACAAGATTTCCGGATTAACTGGCATTCAGTACATTACGGTACGACAATTTGGGCACAATATTTACATGCTAAGTGTATGGATTTTAGTGCTTTACGGAAACCGTTGGAAATTTGCTAAGATCTTTTTATTTGGAAGTAAACAATTTGTTTTTATCGACGCCTGAATAAAAAGAGCTGTTTATACGGTCAGTTGAATTATGACTTTTAAGATGTACCGAAAAACTTTTAATGACTTACCGGAACCGAAATCACCCATTTTCTAACTTTATCGGTGTTTATTTCAGCCAACCGCAAACAGAATAATAACCCGTAAATTAAGGCAGCATTCCAGAGAGCATTCACTTCACCTTTTATTGAATATTGATTTCCATGCACATCACCTGTCAACGCACTTTATGATAAACCTTGAAACTACACCCAAACTCGTAAAACACTGACGGATCAAATCACCAAAATTAAGAATGAGATCAGCGCCACATAATTTGGCACTTTGAATGAGCAGTCAAGCGAATCGATTGCACTTCTTTCGGTTTCCAGAGGCAAATTTATTGTTGGTTGTCATGAAACTCTGCGCTGCGACATTTCACCTCTTGTGCCAACTCCACTCACCCTATAAGGGAAGGTACCATTGGTAAAACTTTTCTATCTCACTCGGAAAATCTTCGTCGGGCTTAGGTTTCGATGATCCCTCACCAACCCGGCAAAACAATGCTGCTCTTGATTACTCTGTCTGTAAAGTATACTGCACTGTACTGCCAGGCACTTCCCGGAAGCAATCAATCAAACTTTTCACCACCGAGCAGTCAACCATAAACTCTAGGAAAATTTTCCAACCTTTTCCGCCAAAAGTTCAAACTGTTCTGAGCGAAACTTTGCCACCGAAAATCCTGGTCGTCTCAACCGTATAGCTTTGGGAACTCGCACGACATCGACAAAATCCTTGCAGCTGCCGAACAAACCAAATGACAAACTACCTTGGGGCCGCCCATAATAACTCTAATGTCATTTTTTTTTGTTCGAATATTTTTCCATTTCCGTTCCGGCGCGCACGCTGATATGAAGGAATTTATAATTCGAACTAAAGAGTAGCCACCGGAGCACGTGTTTGATCGATACACGGAGCGGTCGGTCGGTCGGTCGGCCGATTGGTTGGTCGGATGGAAGAAAGTGGTGACGCCAATGTCCTTAGGAACCGTATTTGATATGGAAGAAGAGCAAAACAAATAATGTTCGTGCAAGCACACAAGAGGCATCAAAGTGGCCGTGGATGAGCATGATTAGGGTCGTCTAGGGCTAAAAATAGACCGAACATGGCCTGCTGCTTGTTTGCTTTGCAGACGTTTGGCTCTGGTCGTGTAAGATACTCATTTGAGTTCAAAACCATGCAGATGCAATTGACATCGCATATTTCACCCATAGTGTGAATCAACAGGTGCATTTACCTGTACAGTTCTTAGTGGGATTTGGGTTGGTTTTTTATTTGATTTTGATTTTCTGCTTTTTAAATTCAGTTTTGAATTTGATAAAGCTTTTATCCGTAGTTTTACTCATATTGAAAATCTAGACTCAGACAAACCATAGGTTATTTACATACACAAACGTGAATTTTGTCGAGATCTCAGCAAGAAACATAAATTTTGCTGAATCTCGACAAGTTTTTACTCAGATCCAGCAGGTGCCCATCTCGGTAAAAAAAACCTAAGTCTGTAGAAGATGTTTGGATTCAAAGTTGCTTCCAATATAATCAATGTTTTTCTATAATTAAATAACGAAGCATCGAACATGCAATCCTACATATTTATAGACATCGAAGCTGTTAGTCATCTATCATAAAGAGCGTAGAATGCGTATAGCGCATAGATGATAGGTAATGATGGCGCTGAAAATTATGAATGAACTCTCGATGAACATTTCAAATGGTCCTATCTGCTTTGATCGATTCTCTTCATCGACTTTCTCTTTTCATCACCACTGCTATGCAAACAGATTTCGCGTTAATTCTACCACATAGTTTGATAAAGGAGGTTCTTATCTAGCGTCCAAAACGTCAAATACAACAGGGAAAGGTGTTGCAGCCTCGGTTGCAGCTGAGTTATTGATGAAAGAGAAAGTCGATGAAGAGAATCGATCAAAGCAGATAGGACCATTTGAAATGTTCATCGAGAACTGATGCCAGCGTCGGCGAACAAGCAAAGCAGGAGACTTCCACTATACGGTAAGGCGTGATTTTTAAGATGTAAATGGCTTGTTTTTTTGGTAGTACTATTGGCAATGTGTCGCCCAACGATCACTACACTAGTAAAAATCCACACATAACTAATAGAAAATTTCTATAAAATATTAAGCATAATATTCATTTGGCCACACATAATTAGATATCATGGAACAAAACACATACAGATTATGTGTCATATAAACAGTATGTGTGATCACATATAGAGATGATATGTGCAAGTGAGATTTATGTGTCTGGTATATAGAAACTATATCATAAATTTAATTGCAAAAATCTATGTGTGGAACACATAGAAACAATCATTGACTTTTTCTCAGTGTAGTATTGAATAATTATTATTTTGGGTCAGGGCGCACGAAAGAATGTGATGATGATATTTTGGTGAATTAAAATGACTATAAATCAACACTAAAATTGGTAGTTACAAAATACCAACCAGTTGTAATGTAACGTATACCAATAAAATAATACACATTTAAGGAAAGGCATCTCCTTTTGCCAAATACAGGACAGTCAAAGACCACGTGCTCCGGTGTTTTCTCCAAATTTCCACACTCCGTGCAGAAGGGTGACGTTGCGTGTCCGAACCGATGTAGGTACGTAGGTACTGCATGAAGTAACCATGACCAGATAGGAATTGCGTTAGACCAAAGATATGTAATTAACAAGATATCTCACTAATCAATGCATCATCCAAATAACCAAAATATCTCAGAGATAACGCCAACATGTTTTCTCAAACACACCCGACGGACGCCAAAAATGCCAGAGCTGCGCCAAAAAGTTGAGCACGTTTCTTCGGGATCTTCTGGTCTTTTGACGTAGGACTACGTCTTTGATTTCTATATGGGGGTACACTTTGTGAAAACCGAAAATGGAACATGTAACAAATTAAGAAAGATTTTGAACGTTAATAACTCAGCTACCTCTGGTCCAATTTCAATTATTTTATCACCAATCGATCAGAAATATGGCTGCGCATTGATAACAACGCTTCCGAATGTTGATTTTCAACAAGAAACTATTGAAAAACTGGTAAATGTTCAGCATTGTCCAAAAGCGTCGAATTAACTAACAAATCCACCAATTACCTACATGCATATGCTGCTTCCCCAGCAAAGTCGTCAGAGAGTAGTAAGTAGACGAAACAAGTCGAAGTTGCATTCGCCTCCGATCCTCGGGCGCGTGTGAATAGGGAGGATGGAATTGCGTAATATTTTACACACTCATCGCCATGTTCAGAACCAAACGCAAATTCTTCGAGATAACCACCATCCGTCGTCTGGCTCGCCGTGGCGGTGTCTGACGTATCTCCGGTTTGATTTACGAGGTGTGCTGAAGGTGTTCCTGAAAAATGAGATCAGTGATGCTGTCACCTACACTAAACACGCCAAGCGTAAGCGGCCATGGATGTCATCTACGTTTTTGAAGTGACAGAGACGCACTCTGTTTGGTTTCAGAGGTTAAATCATCACCAACATTGGAAACAAAACGGCTCTTTTCAGGGCCACTAAGCTTATTACAGTAAAGAGTAAGAATAGAATTCATCTGCCTGTTTGTCCATATTCAGAACCACCGACCACACAAAATGCTCATGTGATCAAACTGGAAGCAGGGATACAAATTGTTTTGATCAACCTTGATCAACTTTGAATCGCCACGGCCGGATATTTTCGATGGAAGAAGCAACAATCTAGCATCTAATTCGACGAAGACGGCAGGAAACATTTCTGGATCAACAATAGAATAGGGCCCATCAGCATTTGTAAACAAACCGTTCCAAAGCCTCACAAATCGAAGGCTGCTCACACAAACCAACACCAACATCTTGTAGGTAGAAGTTTCCCCTATCCGATGATGGTGTTGGTTTGTGTGGGTGGCCATCGCTTTGTGAGTAAAGGGCTTTGGAACGGTTTGTTTACAAATGCTGATGGGCTCTTTTCTATTGTTGATGCAGATTTGTGAAGCCGAGTTATTTACGAAAGAGAGTGTCGATGAAGAGAATCGATCAATGTAGATAGGACCTATTGAAAAGTGACGCGAGATTTGTTTTCCGTACTGAGCTCCAATGCTACCGACGCCAGGGAGGCAGCTCCCAGAGATGTTATGCCTTAGAACATGCCGATGGCGCCGACTGAGATTGGACCCAGGCCTGCTGGGGTGAGAGGTAATTACGCTAACCACCGGCGCCGATATCTATCACGGCGAATGAGAACGACCCAAATTTGAGTTTAGTTATCTCAGAAATAAGCGCAGGAACTCAGCGATGAGTAAATATTCCTCATGTTTTCCCAGGTTTTTCCACGATTTTCCAGGGAAAAATTCCCGAATTTGAGAAAAGTAAAGATTGGATTCACTCAGTCTATTGGTACTACTCCGAGACTGAATAAAATTTTCGTCAATTTCCTCATAACCACCATCCGTCGTCTGGCTCGCCGTCGCAGTATCTGACGTATCGCCGGTCTGATCTACGAGGTGTGCTGAAGGTGTTCGTGGAAAATGAGGTCCGTGATGCTGTCACCTACACTAAACACGCCAAGCGTAAGTGGCCATGGATGTCCTCTTCAATAAAACGGCCCTTTTCAGGGCCATCAAGCTTACATCAGTAAAGAGTTGGAATAGAATTTATCTATGCTTGTTTGTCCATATTCAGAACCACAAGCCCCCAACGACCTGGAAGCAGGGGTGCAAGTGATTTTGATTGATACAGGGTGGCCAGCAAACCGGGAAATCCGGGAATACCGGGAAATATCCGGAAATTTTTAAAGTAACCTGGAAAACCGGGAAAAACCCGTGAATTCTGCAAGAGAACCGGGAAAATAAATTAACTATATCATAGTAACAAATTTTTACATCAGAATTTAAGAATAAACCATTAAAACAGAGTGATCCTTTAGCAAATGAATGTCTTGCTCTATTTGTTGCATAATTTTCTTCAGTATACCGTCTTATTGTTTTTAGAATTTAATCACTCAGCAATATTGCAAATTGATTTTTGTCGTTTCAATTTCAGATGTAAAGTGCATGGTCCTCTAAAGAAAATATTGAAGATGCTGGAGTTTGGAAACAAATATTTGTAAAAACCGAAACTGAATTATTCTTTTCCGGGGTTTTAATTTTTCGTTGTTCAAAATTCTCATGATGAATTCCAGAATTAACTTGGAATTCTGCTCTGAATTATCTTGAAATTGTTCTGAAATAAACCAGAAAACACTCCGCGTAATAATTACCGTTGAATTCTTTTAGGAATTTTCTTCCAACCCCTAAGAATTTATTGGAATCCTTCATATAATTCCCGTTCCCGCCTATCCGGAACTTTGATTCCTTTAAAAATCTTTTCAAATATTTCTTTTAACTCTATTCAAAACAAAAGAAATCTTTCGAAAATTAATCTATAAACCCCTTGGAGTATTTTAAAGAATTTCTTTCTAATTATCAGCAAATTTTTTGGAATCAATTTTGTTTGGGTTATGTGATGAATCATTCGCACTAGGGTTGAAATTATTGCCAGAACATTTTAAGAACTCTGTTTCTTGTTGAATTCCGATCATAATTCTCTTGGAATTCTTCTTAAAATTCATCTGTCATGTTCCTTACGATGCCCATACAAATTATATCAGAACCACGTAGGAATTTTCTGCAATGTTTTATTTTTATTTTCACAATTCTTTTTTAAATCTACTAAAATTACCTAACAGTTTAATTTAGAACTTGCATTCTTCTCCAAAGAAATCCTTCCAAATTCATTCAACAATTTCTATGGATTTCATGTAAGAATAATTCTGGAAATCTGTTCTTCTCCTTCGAAAACTGTGTGGGAATCCTTCTCAATATTTGTTTTTAATCAACACTTTGAATTCTTTTAAATTTTACTAAAAATTCCAGGGTTTGTCCGCCAGATTCTACAGATTGCTATGTAATTTGTTATTACCCTTAAAATGCTTCTAAGTCTCAGAGCGTGACAATTATGACTCCACGACTCATAGGTATGATGTTTTTTTTTATAAATCTGTGATCTAAAAAAAAAATTCAAAATTTCACATTTTAATTATTGTTTCTCCAAATCTTGCATTACGAAGCATGTTATTAATCACAAATTTTGAAGAAAAGTTCTAGTTTCAGACTCTACACAAATTTCAAAGCTCCAGAATCTTGGGAATCTTTTTAAATCACATTTTTTTTTATCCTATCAGTAAATTTTGTTTTTTTTTTGTTGCATATTAACAACCGGGAATTTTTTAGATTTGAACCGGGAAAACCGGGAAAAAACCGGGATTTTCAAAATGAAAATTCACTGGCCACCCTGTTGATTCTCGTAATCAACTTTCTTTTTGAAAAAGATTACTACAAATTTGGATCGCCTACAATTCAAAACCGGAAAGAGTTGAGATAATAGATATTTCAGGCATAACATTTGATAACGGCACAAAAGCATTTGTAAACAAACCTTCTTAGGCCCTTTACACGCGAACCAAAGTACGCCCACGCAAACCAACAACATCATCGCATAGGGGCAACTATCACCTTTCCGTAAGTGGTATTGGTTTGCGTGGGCGTACTTTGGTTCGCGTGTAAAGGGCCTTAGAATGTTTGTTTACAAATGCTTTTGTGCCGTTATCAAATGTTATGCCTGATTTGATCAATTAAAAGAACTTAATGCTCTTCACATTTATTCCGTCCACTAGCGGTCCTACGTCAAGCTTCCGTTTGTGCCCCTAGGCACAGACCCTTCTACTTTTTTCCTCTGTTCGGGACCTAACACCACTGCGACTAATGTAACGTTTGGTTCTGTTGTCATTGGATGTATTCTGATGCCAAATTTTACATCGTCAAGACGTTTGATTCTGATGTAACGTTTGAGGCTAATGTATTTTTATGTACTTGGACGTCACACTGAAGTCTGAATACATTAAAGGTACAGCAATACACGTTAAAATTTAATGTATTGAAGATGTCTGCTTATGTTTCCTACATTACAATTTCTATTCGGGTCTCCGAAGACAGTTTGGAAGTATGATCAGGTCTTGCTTAAATATTAACGGGTCTAGTGTTCTAAGATTCTTTTCCTGAGCTTCATAACGACGCAATCTGTCCGGCCACCTACCGGTCTGGAGCCCCAGCTTCACCAAGCTCTTTGTCGTTTTCAGATTCAAACCCTGGAGCTCTCTCTGGAGCTTCAGTGGTAAAAAGTCGGTAAACACGCACACTGTTGGATCTATTGCTAGGGAGCTTGTCACTAAAGCCCTACAGTAAAAGTATGGACGTCTGTCAAACGTTGTTCCAATCGAACCGTCAAAATGCACAGCTTTGCTCGATTGGAACAGCTTTTTTTTCAGTTTTGTGGTGACAGTCGTCCATACTTTAACTAGAGGGCTTTACTTGTCACTGGTTTTGTTTACTGAACACTGAGTTCTCGCTGAATAAATGGTGGGAAATATACCCTCGCAGGGGAATAAATTTAGTAAAATCATCCTCCCAGGGAGACAAATTTCCAAGCTGGGAATAACAATCCTTTCGGACTTCAACCTCCTCACGGGGAAGTTAAAACCCGATACCCTCTCAGGGGGATACGTTTTCTCACATGGAAAACCAGAACAGTGCCCTCTCAGGGGAATTACATTTCCTCACAGGGAATATTACGGGATAATACCATAGAGGTAACTCTAAGACCACTGGGTCCCGAAGAAAATCATTATTATTTTTGGCTCACTCAGTACCAGAACAACGGTCCCAAGCAGTCCCAAGCTATTTCACTCACCCCTGCATGTTCTGCATGAATCCACACACCCCTGATGTTATCTGTCAAACTTTCATAGCGAATCAAAACAAACATAGTGTAGTAATAGAATTTCAACTAGAATAGGGTACGTTAATCGTTTGCTTGGGACCAATAGGCTACTAAAGTGGTGAGCCAATTTAAAATCGTTAGTTTCGTATTGATTGTTGATAATACCAACAATCAATACGAAACTAACGATTTTAAATTGGCTCACTACTTGACTAGCCTATTGGTCCCAAGCAAACGATTAACGTGCCCCATTCTAGTAGAAATTCTACTACTACACAATGTTTGTTTTGATTCGCTATGAAAGTTTGACAGATAACAGCTTGGGACCGAAGAGAGTACCAGAGCTGAGCCAAAAAGTTGAGCACGTTATTTCGGGACCTTCTAGTCTTAGAGTTACCTCTATGATAATACCATAGACGTAACTCTAAGACCACTGGGTCCCGAAGAAAATCATTATTATTTTTGGCTCACTCAGTACCAGAACAACGGTCCCAAGCAGTCCCAAGCTATTTCACTCACCCCTGCATGTTCTGTATGAATCCACACACCCCTGATGTTATCTGTCAAACTTTCATAGCGAATCAAAACAAACATAGTGTAGTAATAGAATTTCAACTAGAATAGGGTACGTTAATCGTTTGCTTGGGACCAATAGGCTACTAAAGTGGTGAGCCAATTTAAAATCGTTAGTTTCGTATTGATTGTTGATAATACCTTCCCGTGTAATATCATCCTCTCGCTGAATAAAATAATCATGTATCCACACTACTCTCGCTCCTTCCAGCTTTTTGTTTTGCAATGCACAAATACTAATTCCGATATTTACAATGCACATCTTCAACGGACTGATGATACACGTACACTTAACTTGCTCGAAGCCACGATAGGTTCATTTGCTCCATACCAAAACTAATCACAGAAAATTTTCACTCTCGCATTCCCTACATCCAAAATTTAGTGCTCAGAAAACGAAGCTCTTTCAGATGATACATAAAAACCGATATATTTTTCAAAATTAAAGAACCCAATTGTGAACAAAACTTTGGAAACCCTTTTCTCGTGTCTCAAGGCTCTCCTACGCAAACTAACACCATCTTTGGGTTGGGGAAAGTTTCCCCTATCCGATGATGTTGGTAATTTGCGTTCGATTGTCGAGGAAAGAATAATCAACGTTTTGTTTATCAAAGTTGATAGTACATTTTCAAGAGTTGGTCTACAGTATATTGAATCGGTTCTGCTTTTTGATAGATCGTAATTCTATCCGCCAGACTATAAATATAGCGACTATACCATAGAGGTAACTCTAAGACCACTGGGTCCCGAAGAAAATCATTATTATTTTTGGCTCACTCAGCCACGCATGCTAACACTACCATCAGATAGGGGAAATTTTTCCCTACCTGCTAGTGGTGTTAGTAAGCGTGTGCGAGCTACCAGTTACGCCAAATCGACGATCAAATGTATTGTTTACAAAAGCTGATACGTCCCTTTGAAAAAGTAGTCGAGATTTAGTACCTTTTTTTGCTCTTCCTACATTTTTACCAACAATCAATACGAAACTATCGATTTGAAATTGGCTCACTACTTGACTAGCCTATTGGTCCCAAGCAAACGATTAAAGCATAGAGGTAACTCTAAGACCACTGGGTCCCGAAGAAAATCATTATTATTTTTGGCTCACTCAGTACCAGAACAACGGTCCCAAGCAGTCCCAAGCTATTTCACTCACCCCTGCATGTTCTGCATGAATCCACACACCCCTGATGTTATCTGTCAAACTTTCATAGCGAATCAAAACAAACATAGTGTAGTAATAGAATTTCAACTAGAATAGGGTACGTTAATCGTTTGCTTGGGACCAATAGCCCAACAAACATTGAATGTTTAATAAGAGCTTATTCAGGCAAAAATTGGCTTCTTTAGCTAAAAAATTGCTTATTCAGCTGTTAATCAACTCAAATTGTTTGTTGGGAGGCTACTAAAGTGGTGAGCCAATTTAAAATCGTTAGTTTCGTATTGATTGTTGATTAAAGTATCCCATTCTTGTCAGAATTCTAGTACTACACTATGTTTGTTTTGATTCGCTATGAAAGTTTGACAGATAAAATGAGGGGTTAGTGGATTTTTCCTATGTTTCGAGGGGTGAATCGATTAGCTTGGGACTGAAGATAGTACCAGAGCTGAGCCAAAAAGTTGAGCACGTTTCTTCGGGACCTACTAGTCTTAGAGTTACCTATATGCTTTTACCATAGAGGTAACTCTAAGACCACTGGGTCCCGAAGAAAATCATTATTATTTTTGGCTCACTCAGTACCAGAACAACGGTACAGTCCCAACACTATTCCGGTACACGTCCCAAGCTATTTCACTCACCCCTGCATGTTCTGCATGAATCCACACACCCCTGATGTTATCTGTCAAACTTTCATAGCGAATCAAAACAAACATAGTGTAGTAATAGAATTTCATCTAGAATAGGGTACGTTAATCGTTTGCTTGGGACCAATAGGCTACTAAAGTGGTGAGCCAATTTAAAATCGTTAGTTTCGTATTGATTGTTGCTTTTACTCTCTCTATCTATCTTTCTCACTCTAGATATATTGCTGCCTGCACTGCTCTCATTCCCTACACCGAGGTGAATTTCCATATACCTTTTATGTGTGAAACCACATATTTTTTTGCAATTAGACCTCACAAATAAACAATATGTTTGGGGAACATAAAAAATATTTAGTTTCCCACAAATAAAATCAATGTTCTAAAAGAAATGAATTTCATATGTTTTGCAAATAAAATTTATGTGTGAGATTTATAATATTTATTTCTCGGTAGAACATGAAGATTATGTGTCTAAGTCAATCACACAAATAAAATCAATGTTCCAAAAGAAATGAATTTCATTTGTTTTGCAAATAAAATTTGGGTGTGAGATTTATAACATTTATGTCTCGGTAGAACATAATGATTATGTGTCTAATTCAAATGAAAGTCATGGTTCAAACAATAATGTTTACGTGTCAAGTACATATACTGTATATGTGCTAAAAATATTATTTCCAGGGTTTCAGGCCTCGGTTTAGGCAAGGGCATTGGCGAAGCGTAGAGGAATATAGGGCAAGACGGACATAATCTCTAAACCACAGCGTTTTATAGTTAATTTGATAGAAATGTATATAAATCACTTCGCTAGTAAGTTCTCATACAGCATTACACATATTTCTACCAAATTAACTCTATGGTTTAGAGACGATATCCGGCTTGCCCCATATGGTCATCTTGCCCCACATTAACTTATCTTATGGTATTCTATGTTTACATATCTAGAAACTCATTAACATTAAGATACTTTTAATAACGTGCTACATTATTATTATTATTATTTGAACATAGAATAACATAACCCAACAAACAATCGTCTATTGAAGAAACGACTTCATAGCCATTTTATTCAACTGCATGCTGAATAGTACTTGTACTATTTTTAATAACAACTTCTGTTCCGGCTTTGTTAACACAAATCTGGAGAATTTATTCAACCACAACATTGAACTACTTTGGTATTGTATAAGGTATGTCGAGAAGCTTTTATTCGACTTATATGAGTTGTAACAGAGTTCATACGATAATTTTTTTGATTATTCAGCGTTTATTAGACATCACTGCTTCCTTTTTAAACAGTGATGCTCTGTATATGCTTGATTCTCATGTGAAGTAACGTTTAATTAGACATTATTATACATTTATTAAACGATTATTCAACTGTGGGAAAATTAACCCGAAAATAAGAGGGGCGGGGACAGACAGGGAAGGAAGGTTGTGTTTCTTAAGTGTAATTGTATCCATTATTTCTGACGTTGCTCGCACCACACAGATATTAGAAAATTTATAAATACTTATACATGTCGTTGTATGGGATTCGAACCATGTTCCTTCCGATCACCAGCCGCTTGCCTTGTCATCTGAGCTATCCTAGAATTCGTCATATGGGCAACTCAATAATCAATAAAAGCTTGCATGAAAGTGAATACCTATCAGCACTCCCGATCGCAACTCTAGCTCCTTCAAGGCCCTGTGGGAATGATTAATTCATTCATCGTTGTTTAACATGAGACCAATGTTACCTCTTCACCACTCCAATCCCAAGGAAGGTTATTTTTTGAACTAGATAAATGCATTCATTATCGTGAGTCATGTGATCGATGATTACTATTTAAATTAATTAGATGTAGAACACAAATAAAAAAAAAGGGTTAAGCTTGGGATTCAACTCACGACCTTCTAATTGGAAAGCGGAAACGGTAACCACTACTCTACTGTTTTCGCCTTGTTGTTATATTGAATCAGTGTTGTCGAATAATGAATCTAATACGTCGTTTGTAAAGCATTTACAAATCATGTGATTACAACATGGACGCATAGTGGTAATAATAGCTATTATGCTGACTGTATTCACCTTTATTCAGCAATATTGTAAAGTAATGCAATGAAATCTAATAAAGGAGCTGGAGAACATTTATAAGACGTCTAATAAAGCATGTTATTAAATCAATTGAAAACAGTCGAATTAAAGTGTCAATGTATGTACAAATTACATTTATTCAGTTTGTTATTAGATCAAACTTCTGGCGTTGAATTGGGAAGACATTTAACACTTTTACAGCTTTTAATAAGTAAATTAATCAGATCAGAGCAAACAGTTGAATAAATGTGCATCTATGGATCTCAATGAGCTTTTTCAGCACATAATTCGTCAACTCTTTTTATTCAGCTTTGTACACTGTTATACAGCATTTATTCAATATATATGCTTATTTGTGACTCTGAATTGTTTGTTGGGTGGTATAAGAGCTATTTTTTTCACCTTTATACAGCAATATTGTAAAGCAATGCAATGAAATCTAATAATGGAGCTAGAAAACATTTATTAGACGTTTAATAAAGCATTTTATTCAATCAATTGAAAACAGTCGAATTAAAGCGACAATGTATGTGCAAATTACACTTATTCAGTTTGTTATTAGATCAAACTTTTGGTTCTGAATAAGGAGGACAGTCAACGTTTATAAAGCTTTTAATAAGGAAATTAATCATATCAGAGCCACTGACGTTCATCACAGTATGAAAAGAGGGCAGTTGATTAAAAGCCGTATCTCCCTTAATTCCTGTTTCGGAAGGTCTTTGCAGATTTACATCTTCTTCATAATTGTGTATGGTTCTACGAAACGTATCGTACTCTTCTACATCAACCCGACATTCTGCGCGTGATCTTCGACAAAAGCGACAATAACATTGAATGATAGAAAATTTAGCATTTGATGTAGACCTAAGTTGTCTCCCTGCAGTATCACAAGGATAAACCTTACTTTTATCTGCTTTCCATCGATTTCGAACGTAATTCCTCGTTCCTCTATCTCCCTGAAACGTTGAATAATATTCTTAAGTAACATGTTTAAACCTATTTCATTAATGTCAACTTTTTTCATCATACAAGCTACAAAAATATTGTTGAGTTTAGAACTGTATTGCTCAGGAATAGTTGGACAACTGTAATATGACCCACAAACAACATGTTTCTTATTATGCGCACTCAAAGGGTCGTTGATTTCAAAGTCATCAGAATAGTACGATAATGGCAATAATATATCATTGGGATACTGTTGTTTTACATTTGTCCATAGCTGGCCGTTAACAATGCTACTTATTACACTGGACTTTTCGAGCTGTTTAGTGTTTTCTATGGTTAACTTGAGAATATCTCCGGTACTAAAATATGACTTAAGCTGAAATTGAATATCCATGATTACAAGATTATCTTTCTTCTCATCAATTGCCTCATCAATTTCTATGCCTGCTACTGTGTTTTCTCCTTCTACTCTAATTGATAACGGTAAACGAAAAATATTCAGTTCTTCCAAATATTTAAAAAATTTGTAATCTGTTTCAATAAAATCAAATGGATTCTGCAGCTTTTGAATGTACTTATTTAGTTTATAATCAATTTGAGGGTCACTGGTTTTAGATGGTAATAATCCTTCGATCTTTTCAGCAATCGTGCAATTCAGTTTTTTAATTTTCTTCTGTACATGTTGAATATCATTTCGTGTCAAATTCGTTTCACTGTGTAGCTCTAATGTGAACTCTAAAGCTGCTTGCTCTATATCTCTGATGTTTGCGGAATATGATGCAATGGGTGTGTTATCCTCCTGTGCTTCAGCTTGTAAACAAGAATTTAAATTATCTGTAGTCTCTGTACCAACGAAAACTTGTTCTGTCCTGCGTCCATCAACATCAAAAGGAGTTGATAATTTCTCACAAGAAGTTTGCGAATGATGAGCAAAATGTCTTAATGCATGTCTTTTGAATACATACCAATTGGAAAGTATTTGACAACATCGTTGAAAGGTGCATTTATATCGATAGTTCCTTGGGACCTTGTGGATATTGGTGAGATGATCAAAATACGGGTAAACAGACATAGCATTCACTATGCAACCTTCGATCATGCAGGTGAACATATTATTGTATTTTTGGTAAGAATCGTTTGAGGTTGTTGATTGATTCATATTGCTCTGGTACTACCAAATCATATACATAAGAACAAATAAAGTTCCATACCAGTCGACAAATTCTGGAATACTCCAATCCGAAAATCGTGCTGAGTTTCACCAGAACATCAATCGCCCTTTCTGCTGTTTCTAGCTTATACACTATCGATTTATAATGCACTTCGTATCCGCCACTTAATGATGTTATGTCTTTGCCTCTGAATACCAGCTTTGGGATGGTGTAGAAACCTAATGACTCGTAAGATGAATTAAAGTCGTTGATTTTTTGTACCGCTTGACCATTCGTTTCCGCAAAAAAAAATAATATCTTCCTGAGCTGACAAAATGGATGGCTTGAATGTTTTAGTCACTTTAGTGGGTTTCAGGACGTTATTCAGCAGGATCAAAACAGCTGAGATAATTGTATCTAAAATATGAAAAAATATGTATTTATTTATGCTATAATTACGTACGAATATTAACGAATTACGTACTTTTATCAGCTCCAGGTGTTTTTATAAATCCAAGAAGATTGATTGATAGTTCGTCTTTGTAAGGTTTATCAAGGTACTCGATGATCTTCGGTAGAAATTGATCCCATTTGTTGATGCCTTTGTCGTTTCCCAATTTCAATAATTTGAAATCAATGTCTATCTGTTTAGAGGATAAAATACAATCATTAAGTTACTGACATATGGTAGGGGAAATGGCTTTAATGTTGGCCTATGGATCTAAGATTGGGCCCATTGCTAAAACTCTGCTATTTATCAATGTTATCAAGATGAACGCGTCATTGTGACGGTACTAATGTATATAATCAATAGCGACCAATATTGAAAATTTAGTCGATTGCTGAATTTATGTATGGGCCCAAGTTAGGGGTATTTAGGCTGACATTTCATCCATTTCCCCTATATGAGTGATTTATGGTCTTTCACTTTTCTGCAAATCATGCGTTTAGGATTTTTTTGTTGACCTGCACCAGTGTGTTTTTTAAACAGATTAGAGTGCTAAGCATAAGCAAAGTGACGACAATGTCACAGCGATTATTTTTAGATTACATCAGGCATAACATTTGATAACGGCACAAAAGCATTTGTAAACAAACTTTCTAAGGCCCTTTACACGTGAACCAAAGTACGCCCACGCAAACCAACAACATCATCGGATAGGGGCAACAACCTTGTCATTACATATTTTTAAATATATTTGTTTTTGTTTTGTGTTCGTTTTTTTACTTTTAATGGATTAACTTATTTATTTAAAAATATCATGCAGAAGAAAGAAAGAAAATTTAGTAAATAATGTATAATACACTATTCAGGGCAAAATTTTACTCATTTAATGGGTAGTCCCAGTTTCCCTCGAAAATGCTTACTTTGTAGTCATTATTGGGTATTTTGCGGTTACCATGTACTGCTTGAGGCAGTGCCGATGATTTCAAGCTGAACACTGCATTAGGTCCTAAGTAACATTGACAGATTCTCTTCGTCGACTTTCTCATTGTATCCCCACGGACATCTTAAGACATTCCCAGGTATTTTCAGCACACATATCGATAAAAAAAAGCTTTCATCTAGCATCTACTACGACAAACACAACAAGAAACGGTTATGTGCTCATGTTATTAACTAAAGAGAAAGTCGACGAAGAAAATCGATCAATGTTACTTAGGACCTAATGCAATGTTCAGCTTGATTTGTTTTGAATTTATTCGACGTTGCGAAAAGGCTTAGCAAAGGGCATACCATATATGATGACAAACACAATGGCTTAACAAAAAGGGCCTATCCATTGAAAGATTCACAAAAAGGCTTATTAATTTATGAAATTAAAATCGACAGTGAGCATTCATAAGGGCGTATACGCGATGATCGATTCTCTTCATCGATTTTCTCTTTTGTTAATAACTCGCTAGATTTAACATTTGTCGGTGCGTTTGCTGTTGCTTTTGATAGTCAATGCAACCTGTTACAACTCTACATTGAACAAATTCTACAAAATTGTTTCGCTTAGCTGTAGCAATGCAAAGAGAAAATCGATGAAGAGAATCGATCATCGCTTATACGCCCTTATGCATGCTCACTGTCGAAATGTTATTGATTTTCATATATTTTTGAAAGCTTTTCGCATATTTTGGATGTTGTATACTGAGATACTGTTACTATTGTTATTGTGAATGCCTAAAATATTTCAATTTTCTTAAATAGGAATTGAATACTGCCGGAAAAATTTAAAATTCATTTTCTGGTTTGATTACGTTTTGGATATAGGCCCATTTCAAATGTTACTCTAGAAATGGAACACAGCCTTAACATTTCGAAAACAGTAAATAAAAACATGCTACAAAACGTTTGGATAAAGACAGATTACACCAAGGATTACACAGCTGAAGGATAATAATAGAGCATAAGTTAGTACATAACAAAGATTCTGATGACCCATTGCTGAAGAGTGATCAGTATTAACTTACAGTCACTAGGTCCTCCTTGAATAAAATCAGGAAGAAGACTTCATCTGAATCACCGGTATGAAGGTAAGTATTTATCGTACTACATTGGAATGTTTGATCGCTGACCTTCAATTTTCTACCACAGCAATCAACCACTTCACACGAATGTCCTAGAATATTAAATATGATAGCATCAGAGGATTCTCGGAACGGCTGATATTAAAGGGACATATTCTCCACGGGGACCGCTACACTTGATTTGCTTTGAAAGCTGATGGATTTACGACAAACCAAGTTCATAAACCGAAGAGTCACCATCCACATAGCAGGGAGTTTTTTTTTTAAATTACCTATAGGGGTAAGAGGGGCATAGTGAACAGGTGGGGCGTAGTGAGCATCCCGTGCACCAGCTTGGACTTCCAGCCGTTCGGAACAAATTTATTGGTAGTAGGATCAATATCAATGATATTGAACCTTACCAGTTGATTTGTTTCATGCAGCTAGATATCCAGGGCCAAACTGTGGGATGCTCACTATGCCCTCCTCCCCCTAGTATCTCAACAAAGGAGGAGGTGGATGAATACAAGATCGTAGTTTTTGAATTTTGGAATAATTGGAAGCTGGATGAGCCGTGGAGTGCGCAAAATTATGTTGCAATTTAGTGATCTAAGTACGGTGGGTAAAAGTCTTCCCATCAGGTTTCCGGAGAACTTTGAGATTAGGGCGTAATTGCTTTTGTAAACAAACAGGTCAATCATCGATTTCTCGCTAATTAAAGTTCAATCTCGAAAATTAGCAACACAAACAGGTAGATGAATGATTCTTCTATCATTTGGTATAGTTTGTTTGCGATATTGAGGTTTTATTCGCGAGCAATCGGCAATTGACGTGTTTGTTTACAAAAGCAATTACGACCAAATCTCAAAGTTCTCTGGGTTTATCTGCTGCCTTTCAACTATTTAAGCTGATTTTTCTTCAGAATTTCGTTCAGGCCGAGTGTACACATACAATTATCTTGAATAGTTAAAAGGTTGTAGAGAATTCGGGGTGGGTGATTCGTATCACCCACCGTAGTATTCAAGAGATTCCTGTAGGTCAAAATAAATTGATTGCAAAGGCCTGTATAAATGGTTTGATAGGTTGAATCGACCTTTAAACATTCGGGGTTTATCAGTGAAAATTGTGCCTTGATTGGTCAAGTCTGTATGAAGATTTAGCAATTAAAACGCTTCTAATTTGACTACCATTTTTTCAACCTTTTTTCTTAAAAAAACGATGAACCAAACTTACTAAATTTTTTATAGCTTTTAGTCAAAACACTATTCTTTCAGATCTCGCTAAATTTACTAAAATCCATTCACGACTGAGAACTACCAGCATTTTAAAAAAATATGGAGATACTACAAATTCATTGTGTGTACTTTAATATTGCCAGTACTTTGATCAACTGTCAAATCACGAGGAAAATATCTCAACCGAATCAATTCTGGCGTGATCTTTCAAAACGATCTATGAACCATTCATCGTTTCATCATCCATATTCCTCTTGAATCAGGGAAACATGAGAGCTTGACATGTATATTTTTTATATTAGGGGTAAGAGGGGCATAGTGAACAGGTGCGGCATAGTGAGCATCCCGTGCATCAGCTTGGACTTCCGGCCGTTCGGGACAAATTGGTTCGTGGTAGGATCAATATCATGATATTGAACCTACTACCAGTTGATTTGTTTCATGCAGCTGGAGATCCAGAGCCAAACTGCGGGATGCTCACTTTGCCCTACCTGTTCACTATGCCCCTTCTCCCCCTACCTACAATACTAATCCACTTAATATTTAGAAAAACTTACGACTGAATTTTTTTTTTTTTCTATTTTATGCGTGATAATCTAACGTTGAAAGTACTGCGCACTATTCGCACAATCATGTGCTCTACTTCTCTACTATATTTTTTAAAATGATTTTTAAATATGAATAAACGAATTTTGCTTTACTTACGATCTGGTATCCATGCTTGCCAGAATAATGGCGATGTCTTGTGAGAACTTCTTCGACGATTTTTGATTTCAATAAGTGGGGTTTCCTGATATCAAAAGACACAATCCACTTGTCCAGAACTGTGCTCCACGGACAAGAATTCTGTTCTAGCCACAGTATCGCTTCTTCTGCCACCGGATCTTTAGGAACGAATGGGTCAACCTTTGATTTTTTCCCATGCAAATGTTCTTCTTCCTTAAACGCGCGTTTGATCAATTTTTGTTTTAAGTTTGTAATTCTATTGAATAATTTTCCGCCATGGTTCTTTCTCTTTCCACTTCTTGCTACAAAATACGTATCCTGAAAATCAAAAGATTGAGGTTAAAATTTTAATGTTTGTATAATTGTGCAATGTAGTGCATACCAATGTCTCGTGTCTGAATTGAGCAACAATTGCTTCACCGTAGTCACGAAGACTCTCCTCTTTCAAGGAAGTTCCCAGGCTAATGTGATAATCGGCGATAACTCCAACCAGCTCCCGCTGACTTTCTTTTGATAAAAGACCTCGCTGGCCTCGCTTCAAAATTTCCTTCCCTGTTATTGTTGTGTTCAGCAAATCAACAAGAGTTTTTACACAAAATCTCTTGACTACCTTGATTTGGACACTCGGAGCAATTTTGTCGGAAGCATCTACAGGCTCTGGTGGGTTCTTGAATAGTGGTTTTATGCCGTCACTGACGTCCGTGGGTTGATTATTTCCGCGTGGAGGCGTGTTCTCCTCCTGCGCGTCATCCTCCTGTCCGTCTTCCTCCTGCACGTCCTCCTCCTGCGCGTCGTCCTCCTGCGCGTCGTCCTCCTGCGCGTCGTCCTCCTGCGCGTCGTCCTCCTGCGCGTCGTCCTCCTGCGCGTCGTCCTCCTGCGCGTCGTCCTCCTGCGCGTCGTCCTCCTGCGCGTCGTCCTCCTGCGCGTCGTCCTCCTGCGCGTCGTCCTCCTGCGCGTCGTCCTCCTGCGCGTCGTCCTCCTGCGCGTCGTCCTCCTGCGCGTCGTCCTCCTGCGCGTCGTCCTCCTGCGCGTCGTCCTCCTGCGTGTACTCCTCCTGGACGTACACCTCGTCAAAGGTGAAAAGGCCGCATCCCTGCGTAAAATTCAAAAAATGTTATTTCGCACAAATTAAATATTATTGCGCCTACTCACGTTTGCCTTGCGCCATTCAGTTAGGCGACGGAAGATTTCGTTTATATTCCACTCTGTTTCCTCCGATTGTAAAGATTCTCCAAGCTCGTCGCGGGAAATGTTGATTAACGTGTCTTCCGTGAACTTTTTCGCTGAAAACAATCAAAAATAATAGTTTGATGGTAAGCAGTTAAAAATAAATAATTATTTACCTTTGAAAATGTTCAGAAGTTCTGCTGGAAGATCGAGCAGATATAGCACAATTTCAGTGAATTTATTTGCTGACGCCATTGCTTGTGTGCACTGAACTGAATAGCTCAAACATCAAAATTATATGTGTATACACATAATCTTCAACTATAAGATGCGAACCATAATTTTTATGGCAGCAAACACATAAATAAAATTTGTCACGCATATACGTGTTATAGGTTAGCTTATAGTAGCTAAGGGGTTTATAATGATGTTTATATTTACGCACATAAAAATAATGTTTTGCATATCTTATAAAAAGTATATGTACCAGCCAAATAAACTTTAAGTTTAGAATTTTATTAGTGTACAGTTTCCACCGGTTGATATAATACCACAGACAGGCATACAAATTAGTACCGTTGTACCACAAACGAAGTGACAGACGACTAACTGGCGAAGAAATCCATTTAAATAATGTGGTTCACTGTAATAGAATTTTCTTGGAAGCTTGTGCCATTATCCACCAGATGGGTTAGTTTTTTTGTTTTGATTTGAACAAAGTTGATTTTTCGTGTACAATGATTCTTTGACAGTGTGCAAAGAGTGCGTATCATTTTGTCATTTTTTATGCATTCCGGTTTTGAGTAGAGTGAAAGAGATAGAACCAAAACATTCTAGTACATTTGGTGAAAATGCTAGTTCAATCTAGTAGTAGTGTTGCCATGTGGTACAATCCAGTAGTAGTGGTGTTGCCATGTGGTACACTGAAAAAATGCAATAGCAGGTTAGTCACCAAAGTTTTCGAGCCGCTCCGTCTGTCACTTCGTTTGTGGTTGTACTTCTTTAAGTCTAGTATCATAGAGGTAACTCTAAGACTAGAAGGTCCCGCAGAAACGTGTTCAACTTTTTGGCACAGCTCTGGTACTCTCTTCGGTCCCAAGCTAATCGATTCACCCCTCGAAACATAGGAAAAACCAATAACCCCTCATTTTATCTGTCAAACTTTCATAGCGAATCAAAACAAACATTGCGTAGTACTAGAATTTCGAATAGAATAGGGTACGTTAATCGTTTGCTTGGGACCAATAGGCTACTAAAGTGGTGAGCCAATTTAAAATCATTAGTTTCGTATTGATTGTTGCTAGTATCTTTAACGTACAATTTGTGGTACTAGCTTAAAGCAGTACAACCATAGAGCTAACTCTAAGACTAGAAGGTCCCGAAATAACGTGCTCAACTTTTTGGCTCAGCTCTGGTACTCTCTTCGGTCCCAAGCTAATCGATTCACCCCTTGAAACAGAGGAAAAACCAATAACCCCTCATTTTATCTGTCAAACTTTCATAGCGAATCAAAACAAACATTGCGTAGAACTAGAATTTCGACTAGAATGGGGTACTTTAATCGTTTGCTTGGGACCAATAGGCTAGTCAAGTAGTGAGCCAATTTAAAATCGTTAGTTTCGTATTGATTGTTGGTACAACCATAGAGGTAACTCTAAGACCACTGGGTCCCGAAGAAAATCATTATTATTTTTGGCTCACTCAGTACCAGAACAACGGTCCCAAGCAGTCCCAAGCTATTTCACTCACCCCTGCATGTTCTGCATGAATCCACACACCCCTGATGTTATCTGTCAAACTTTCATAGCGAATCAAAACAAACATAGTGTAGTAATAGAATTTCAACTAGAATAGGGTACGTTAATCGTTTGCTTGGGACCAATAGGCTACTAAAGTGGTGAGCCAATTTAAAATCGTTAGTTTCGTATTGATTGTTGGTTACCATAGAGGTAACTCTAAGACCACTGGGTCCCGAAGAAAATCATTATTATTTTTGGCTCACTCAGTACCAGAACAACGGTCCCAAGCAGTCCCAAGCTATTTCACTCACCCCTGCATGTTCTGCATGAATCCACACACCCCTGATGTTATCTGTCAAACTTTCATAGCGAATCAAAACAAACATAGTGTAGTAATAGAATTTCAACTAGAATAGGGAACGTTAATCGTTTGCTTGGGACCAATAGGCTACTAAAGTGGTGAGCCAATTTAAAATCGTTAGTTTCGTATTGATTGTTGGTTAAGCTCTCTTTTATGGTTAGTCAAGTAGTGAGCCAATTCAAAATCGTTAGTTTCGTATTGATTGTTGGTACAACGGTAGTACAACAGTGAACTTTGTATGTCTGTACAAGGTATAAGCATAGAGGTAACTCTAAGACTAGAAGGTCCCGAAATAACGTGCTCAACTTTTTGGCTCAGCTCTGGTACTATCTTCGGTCCCAAGCTAATCGATTCACCCCTCGAAACATAGGAAAAACCAATAACCCCTCATTTTATCTGTCAAACTTTCATAGCGAATCAAAACAAACATTGCGTAGTACTAGAATTTCGATTAGAATGGGGTACGTTAATCGTTTGCTTGGGACCAATAGGCTAGTCAAGTAGTGAGCCAATTTAAAATCGTCAGTTTCGTATTGATTGTTGGTATAAGTTTGTCTGTGGTATAAGCATGTATAAGCCATAGTCTGTACGGGGTTAGTGGATTTTCGAGGGGTGACGACTCACTCATTTTTCGCCGTGTATGCAATAACAACTCAGTGTTACACACGTTACTTTTCCGTCGAAACGTACAATTTCAAGCTCAGTGGGCAGTCGACTCGAGTGTCGTTTCGTTCGTCGATGACGTTTAGCTGGGTGATTTGACGTGTGTTTTTATCTGGGGGGGGATGTGCTGTCAAATCAGCCTACTGATCATCTTGTATGAAACTGGTTCCAAACGTAAACAAACGCTGTAGGTTTCTTATGGCTTGTTTACGTTTGGAACCAGTTATGCGAGGTAGGCGACGATTGTTCGTATTTGACAGCCACCTCCCCCCCTTGGTTTTTATTCCTTTGCTCCCGTTCTAGAAAAGTGAAAAATATTTTTATCGTCCGTAAAATAATGGAATAAGTCGGAGTTTTTCCTTGTTCCCGTCTAGTTTGACCATCGAAAAGCTAGTGAATCTGCTGAGTCCCCGAGAACCAGGCAGAATAATTGGTATTTCAAACGGGTAAGAAAGACGGCCTGGGAAAATTTTCTTCGATTTTCATGATTAATTTCACCTGCTCCCCCTTATCTTGCTTGGCCAGGAACGCGTGAGAGCAAAGGATAAAAATAAACCCATCGCACCGCAACAACGATGAACAGTGAAGCGGCCGTCCAGTGCGTGGTGAGGGCAGTGTCCTACCTGTCCGAGGGTAAGATCGAAAAGGCGGAAAAGCTACTCACCAAATCGCTTGGTCTACATCCAACGAAACAGGCCGAAGGTAAGCGAACGGGGGTTGATAAAGAGATCGTTCTATTACGTTGATGCGTAATAGTAATCAATATTCATTGTCTGTGTAGAGCTTTTGGAGAAGATTAGAAGCGGAGCTTATACTAAGCGTGCCTCGTCCGGGAATGCGTCGGACGATGGCCTGCGGCAACGACCGGCTGCTGGATCGAGTACGGCAAAGGCAGACTCGGGTTCCGAAGCGGACTACACTCCGGAACAGTTGGAAGCGGTGAAACGGATCAAGAAGTAGGTCGAGGCTGTTCTGTTGTTTTGTGTTGGAATATTGATTGGGTTTCGATTTTGTAGATGCAAAGATTACTACGAAGTGCTGGGAATTACGAAAGAATCTCCCGATACGGACATCAAGAAGGCTTACAAAAAGCTGGCCCTGCAGTTGCATCCGGATAAAAACAAAGCACCAGGATCGGCGGAAGCTTTCAAGGCAATCGGCAACGCTGTGGCCATATTGACCGATGCCGAGAAACGAAAATCGTACGATCTTTACGGTGCAGATGAGCAACATCAGACAACGGCTCGTAGAAGCCGTGCCCAATATGAATACGCTTACTCGCGAGGCTTCGAGACGGAGTTTACGGCCGAGGAGCTGTTCAACATGTTCTTCGGAGGAAATATTCCCACTCAGCATGTCTACATGCGACAGCGACGGTTTCATCGCGCCGAACATCACCACCAGCAGAACAGGGAGGTAAAGTTGACTTGAAAAATGGGCATCAAGATAGCGGAATTTATTGATTTTTTTTATTGTTTGCTACTAGCCTCAGTCAGGTTATGCAGCGTTCATTAATCTGTTGCCGATAATACTCCTGATTGCTCTCTCGATGATGTCCTCGTTCTTCATTTCGGACCCTATCTACAGTTTGACTCCTAGCCAGTGAGTGTTCTCGGTTTGCCTTCACTTTATCGTCTAATTTTCCCCCACTTTTGTTTTCAAGGAAATACTCCGTCGCTCGCAAGACCAATCAGCTAAAGATTCCTTACTACGTGAAAGAGAACTTCCACTCGGAGTACCAGGGATCGGTCGGACGGCTGGAGGCATCCGTTGAGGAAGAGTACCTAAACAATTTGAAACATTCGTGCTATCGAGAACGAAACTATAGTAAGTGTTTCAAGCTTTTCGTGAACTTTGTATACTTTATCTGCGGTACTATTGGGAAGCTGCTGGTCATGCTGCTGCAAACCTCGTTGCAATTTTACTAAAAATTCTTGTTTTACTCTATTTCGTTTTTTTTTTCCCTTTTTTCAATTGCCGTACATCACAGAGGAAACCATGCTAATGAAGGCACGCAACTTTGGTGATCGCGATCTGTACTACAGAGCACAGCACATCAAAACGCCCTCGTGTGACAAGCTGAACAGCTTACACAACAACTAGTCTTGGGGCTTGTGGTCGTCGTTTGAGTCGTCGTTTTCTTCGAAATCTTTGTTAAATAGCAAATTGAGACAGGAGTCAGCAGCTAGTTTGCATTGCACGTTTTTAGGATTAGAAATCGTACAGCAACAAGAGAAGTGAAGAAAACGAATGCAAAGAGTTTTTCCTCCCGTGTGTCGTCGATTGCCTTCGTGTTGTTGGTGAATCGAATGTTTTCCCCCTGCCCATTTGAAGTTACTCCGGTCCCCCATTTGTCATCCTTCGAGAGCATTTTTCGTTTGTTAAAATTTCGGTTAAAGGGTTGTTATTTCTGTAAAGTGAAAAAAATAATGAGGATACAGTCTAAGTCACGTCTAGAAACGTAGCGGAAAAAGTCTTATTTTATTTATCTCAATTTAAACAAATAAAAATTACAAGATTTACACCGTGGCATTGCTTGGGGGAGGTGGAATAGGTAAAGAAAGTCCATCAGTTTTAAATTTAGAGTTAGGTACCAAAGAAAATGCTCAGGGAGAGGAACGTTTGGATAGAAAAGAAACAAATAATCGGAGTAGCAGCGAGATGCGAACTTCTTCTGTTGGGTGGAATGAATAGGCATGTCGTTGCTTAGCTTTAAATCGATTATTGATTAATCGATTACTTTTTCGTTCTTATCGACCCTAATTAATCGCAATAATCGATTACAATTTATTATTTATTTTTAATGTTTTGCATAACTTCGCTGCCTCTGGATAGTGGGTTTGACGGTGGTTCAGCAAGAATAATATGTAATTCATGTACAAATATTGTGAAATATGTTTTTAATCCTTTTAAGATTCTTGGTGGGTCACACCTTCGACCTGGTTGCAGCAACAGTGTCGCATGAACTAACAACAACTGCCTGCCTCTGAGGTCGGGGGGACCGGCAGCGCTCACTACACAAGACCCCGAAGTAACATCACTCACTAACAAGACCCCGAAGCTAACGACTATCCACACCTGTTAGTTGTGCCTCATTTAATGTGTCATCACTGTCACCCTTAGTTATTTTTACACTAACAAGTCAATACTTTTTACCTCTTGTTGCACAACGTTGCAAGCTTGAGCTTGAGCTTGATTGACCGCCCACGGTTGCTACTCTGTTATTGCCAGATCAGCTGTAATTACACAGAGAACCAATAGACGATGCTTGGGACTAGCGATCATCCTCAATGTGTAAAAACTGGTGATCTTAAATTAGGCAATAGCAGCGCCGGCGCGCCCGAACACAGGTCAAGAAAGGAGTGGGAAGGATTGTGTTGACATGACACTCGCTTTGATGGAAGCCGAGAACACCTCTGCACTTCCACGAGGAATCACTGGGATGTTGGATAAGAGGGTTGGGTTTGCAGCAGGGTTCGTTTTGGTAAACGATAAGCTGAATTGATGTCCTAACGATCATATAACGCGAAGGAGCTTGGGACTAAACCCACGGTTTTCTGCTCAGTAAGCAAAAACGTTTGCCACTAGGCAGACGAGCACCTTTTTAATCACCGAGTTGCTGTTATTACAGTGAGCGCTCAACTTCCGAGCTGAACAGATGTATTTTTGCTACAGTTCTGTGGAAGTCGAACACAAGCTAATTACCAGTGCCAACTGTGTTTTTTTTTCTCTTTCTGCGCATCGCTGAGCCGTTACGTGTCGCTGCGCGTCCAAACGACTTCGCGATGGGCCGTCGAGAAAACACCTTTCGCATAGATTTTGCGAACGTGCCGAAGAAACCGGACAATGCCAAAGTTCACAAATTCTGTGCGACCATATTGGGTCTGAAGCAAGGTGAAGTGCTACGGATTCAGAACAGCAGAACCCTCGGAGTTTCTTTCGTGAAAGTCGTCGACCTAGCGTTGGCGCAACGAATCTGTGAGGAACACGACAACAAACACGAAATTACGGTCGACTGGAAAAAATATCCGTTGAAAATCACTCTGGAGGAGGGAGCAGTGGAAGTGAGGCTCTACGATTTGTCCGAGGACGTGTCGGATCAAAAAATCACTGATTTTCTAGGAAGATACGGTGACGTAATCGCAATACGAGAACAACGATGCGGAACCGATATCGATTTCGCTGGCATTTCGACTGGCGTTCGTGTAGCAAAAATGACGGTGAAACGAAACATCGAGTCGTGGGTCACGATCGACGGCGAAGTGACGAATGTATCATATTTCGGGCAGCTACAAACATGCCGACACTGCCGCGAATACATGCACATCGGGGCTACTTGCGTGCAAAATAAAAAACTGCTCGTGCAAAAATCATACGCCGATGCCGCAAAGCAGACGCCGTCGCAAAAAACGAGTCCAGTCGACTATAGTGCGAACCAAACCAACACAAACTCAAACCAAACCGCTCCCATTGCGAACCTAACTAAAACGACCTCGAACCAAGCTTCCCGGCCTCGGTTCGAACCAATCTCGGCCAAAGCTGTTACCATGCCACCACCGAAACAAATTCCCCAGCGTCAACAACAGAAGCTGTTACCACCAGTTCTGACCGAACAGAATTTCCCCACGTTAGCCCCTACCTCGGCTTCGATTCCCCCATCGGACAGCGGGTCGTTGACTCCCTATACAAGTCAACAACCCCCCGCTAGCGGCGGAGTGGATCGCAAAACTGCTAGTGGTAAGTCCGATGGAAACGAAACAGATTCGTCTGTAGGGTCATCCAGCTCCAGAAGACATCTCCGCACTCGACCACCAGGCAAGAAGCCTCGCGTGGATGACGACTGCGACGACAAGCGAGATGGGAGTAACCAACCGTCCTAATGGCTGAGTTCTCCAGTTACAACCTCGCCACCATCAACATCAACAATATTACGAACGCAACGAAGATTGACGCTCTTCGAACCTTTTTACGAACACTGGAACTGGATATCGTTTTCCTCCAGGAGGTGGAGAATGAGCAACTCTCTATCCCTGGCTTCAACGTTATCTGCAATGTGGACCAAGCAAGGCGGGGAACGGCAATCGCGCTGAAAGACCACATACAATTCTCGCATGTGGAGAAGAGCCTGGATGGTCGTCTCATCGCTTTGAGGGTGCAAAACACGACGCTCTGCAACGTATATGCGCCATCGGGGACAGTTGTTCGTGCGGAAAGAGAAAGATTTTTCAACGGCACGATCGCGTACTACCTTCGGTACAACACTCAAAACGTCATCCTCGCTGGAGATTTTAACTGCGTGCTACGTCCGAGCGACTCAACGAGTTCCAACACAAGCCCGGCTCTCCAAGCGACCGTACGGCAGCTACAGCTTCACGATCTGTGGCTGAAATTGTACCCCACAACCCCCGCACCCACGTACATCACACACAATGCGGCATCCAGGCTCGACCGCATGTATGTCAGCGCTGGGCTTTGCGAGCATCTGCGGAGTGCTGCTACGCACGTATGCTTATTCACGGATCACAAAGCGCTAACAGCGCGCATTTGCCTTCCCCACCTTGGCCGCGAACAAGGACGCGGTTACTGGTCCCTCCGCCCTCACCTCTTAACCGCCGAGAACTTAGAGGAATTCCAAGTGCGATGGCAGTTTTGGACCCGCCAACGGAGAAATTTCCCCAGCTGGATGACATGGTGGCTCTCATGCGCGAAGCCAAAAATAAAATCTTTTTTCCGATGGAAGTCAAGTGAAGTTTTCAGGATTTTCAACGCAGAACAACAACGACTCTACGAGCAATTGCGACTCGCATATGATGGCTATTACCAGAATCCCACCATGCTGGTGACCATCAACCGCGTAAAAGCACAAATGCTCACGTTGCAGCGGCAATTTGCGCAAAACTTCATCCGCATCAACGAGACGTTTATAGCCGGCGAGAACATATCCACTTTCCAGTTGGGTGATAGACGACGTAAAAAAACAACCATAACAGGACTGCAGAACGAACGAGGAGAGCAAATACAAGGCTCTCTGGAGATCGAGCAACACATGTTTCGATGCTTCAGGGACCTGTATGCGGCGGAAGAGACGCGGCAGGTGGCGGAAGAAATGTTCGAAACTGAGAGAGCCGTACCCGAGAACGACGAAGCCAACGCAGCTCTAATGGCAGAGATCAGCATTGACGAGTTGAAAAACTCCATCCGAACGTCGCAAAAACGTAAATCACCGGGGATCAATGGTTTGCCGGTAGAGTTCTACCTACGAACTTTCGACGTCATCTATCGAGAGCTCTACTTCGTTATTAATGAAGCTATGACGAATGAGCTCCCATCTGAATTCGCCGATGGCACTATTGTGTTGGTTAAAAAGCGAGGTGGGGATGGGACAGCAAGAGCATACCGTCCGATCAGCCTGCTCAACGTCGATTTCAAAATCCTCTCCCGCGTGATGAAGGCCCGCCTGGAACGAGTACTGCGGATCCATCGAGTCCTGAGCGACTCTCAAAAATGCGCAAATACCGACCGTTCTATTTTCCAAGCTACACTCTCGCTCAAAGATCGTATTGCGCAGCTAATCGCGAGGAAGCAGAAGGGGAAGTTGATCTCGTTCGATCTTGACCACGCGTTCGATCGGGTCTCTCATGAGTTCCTGCATCGGACCTTGCTCTCTCTGGGCTTCGACCAGGGTTTCGTCTGTTGGCTCTCTCGAGTCGCTGCTGCCTCTTCATCACGGCTGCTAGTGAATGGGTGCCTCTCAGAGCCGTTCCGTATAGAACGGTCCGTACGTCAGGGAGACCCGATGTCGATGCTGCTGTTCGTGCTCTATCTTCATCCCCTCCTCACACGGGTGGAGCGTGTATGCGCTGGTGACCTTTGTGTTGCGTATGCTGATGACATCACGGTGATTGCCACCTCAAAACACACGATAGACCGTATTTGTCAGCTGTTTGGTAGCTTCGAGATCGTATCCGGGGCAAAGCTAAATCGACTGAAAACAGTGGCGATCGATGTTGGTTTTATCAATGGAAATCCACTGACGATACCAGGGCTGCAGGCAAAGGAGAATGTCAAGGTACTTGGCGTTATTTTCACCAACTCAGTGCGACTGATGGTTAAACTAAACTGGGACGCTTTAGTATCGAGGATCTCGCAACTCATATGGTTGCATAACATGCGCTCCCTTTCCCTGCAGCAGAAAGTGCTACTGCTGAACATCTTCATTACAGCGAAGGTGTGGTACCTCTCGTCTGTTATTCCACCGCAATGTGCTCACACGGCGAAGCTGACATCAACGATGGGGACTTTCCTTTTTCGTGGGCTACCCGCACGAGTCCCAATGCAGCAGTTGGCGCGCAGCAGAGAGCAGGGTGGATTGAAACTGCAACTGCCGGCGATCAAATGCAAAGCACTTCTAGTCAATCGTCACCTGCAGGAGATCGTTTCCCTTCCCTATTATCAGTCCCTTCTCGCCCAAAATATTCCTCCCCCCGCCGATCTTCCTTGCCTAAAACTTCTCTCACAGCAAATTCCCTTATTTCCACACCACATCCAACAAAACCCCTCCAGCGATCAAATCCATCGTTTCTACTTGGAACAAACTGAGCTACCCAGAGTGGAACGAAACCATCCAGGCATCAATTGGAAAAAGATCTGGATGAACATATCATCGAGAAGGCTATCGTCGAGCCAGCGTACTGATCTCTACCTGCTAGTGAACGAGAAGACGGAGCACCGTAGACTGATGAACGTCATCGGCCGTGCAAACGACCCAAACTGTCAGCACTGTGCGGTAGGAATCGAGACTTTGCAACATAAGTTTTGCGAATGCCCTCGAGTTGCTGCAGCTTGGGCACACATCCAGCGAAAATTGACGACGACGCTCGGCGGCTGGCAGAGGCTGAGCTTCGACGATCTTGTACGGCCAATCTTGGGTAACATGACAACAGCGAGAAGAAATCAAATTTTAAAAACGTTCATTAAGTACATCAACTTTGTCAATGTGAATATTAATAATAGAATAGATGTAGGCGAGCTAGATTTCATTTTGACTCTAGAAGATTGATATATTTTTAAATATCTTGAATATGTTATTTAAGACCTAAATAAACAATATTTTACAAAAAAAAAAAAAAAAAGTTATTACCATGCAGTCATATTAACAAATAAAACGATTGACGAATCTTGAATGTGGAAGAGCCTGAGATTAGACTCATGATGTTCTGCTCAGTAAGCAAAAACGGTTGCTCTAAGGCCACCGAGCCCCTCATATCACATAATACCTTTGCTCAAATTTTTGTATCCATTCAAACCCGGAACCAACGACAACAACGAGTTTCGCAAAATACATTTTTTTTTTTATCTAGTTCGTTTATTTGGGAGGCTCAATCGCGTTAGCTTTACGGAGCCGATAATTCATTGTTCACTGTGTGTAACAAAATTCACTTAATTCTATGTCTAGTAGGAGTTGGGCCGATTACTCGCGGCTTACTCGAGGTTAGAAGGGTACATTTTCGAAGGATAGGATCAGGGGAGGAGCTTGGGGTAGGGTTTCGTTGTCTCATCAGAGCGTTGTCGCCAGTATGAACGGTAGTGCTGTTCTAGCTTCGTCCGGAGTTCGACCGGCTATGGTGGGTGACCAGTGGGCGACGATGAGACTCATCGAGACGGGGGGACAAGACAGTGATGGAATTCTCACCAAAATATCATTTTCGCTTGCGATACGTTTTCTCTTGGGAACTTTCCCTCACTAGTTTCACACTCCAATATTTCCTGAGCGAACTTTCTGGGATGAGAGAATGAGATATCGCGAACTTTTTTAACTCGAATCACCAACGTGAGGATACGAAAAATATCAGATCATTTTTTCTCTCTATCTCTTTACACCACATTCGTTCTTGAAAATTGCACTGCACATTTCACAAGGGAAAGATTATAGACAGAAAGCTATCCCGAGTAAATCAATACAATCTCTAAAGACTGATAAGTCTGGTACCTGGCTGTCTACTGGCGCCTGTTGTTTAAAGTAGCCGTTATCAGGATGATGTGAACAGTTTTGTGCAACTGATTGATTGGTACATTGGTTTCTTGCAAAAAAAAAATGAATGAATCAGCACAAGTGTCAACGCGACATTAACGAGGAACGGGGAGGGTAGTGTAAGATTTTGTGACTAGCAATTTTTATATTAAAACCGTTCCTCAGGATAGGGGGTTGCGGAAGGAGGAGCGCCTAATGTATCCTCATTTTCACGAAATACAGTTAATGTATGGCTCCTCTCATCACTAGTGTTCGTAATATCGTTCCTGTAAGCTCTTATGCAATAATTATATGCAGGGGGATGGTTGGGAATATAGGTGGTGGTGAACTTTTTCACTGTGCTATTACCAGTGCTGTAAATTCTCAAAATCATTTGAACATTTTTGATGAAAATTAGAAAAGTAGCTATTCGCTATCAAAGGGGACCTCCTCCGAATGGGTGATATCAGTTGCTTAGTCATTTGACGAAGGCATGGATCATTCTCATTTGAGAAACGCTATATATCATTCGATTGAGTGTAACCTACACACAAACGGAGCTCTGGTCGACATTCCGGCGAAAAAGCTAAGCCAACCCGACACCAACCTGACTTCTATCAAACCCCAACCCGATGTTGACCCGACATGGACCCGACATAAACTCAAAATTGACCCGACATTAACACGACATTGGGTCGACATCGACCTTAAATTAGCCTTACATTGATCCGACATCGGGTCGACTTGTCTGTTCGGGACCATTTTCCTGGATTTCTTCCATACTCCACTGTCGTATATCAAATGATACTGAGTGACTCAATTGACAGTGACAATGAGCTTCGAATGAGAAAGGGGCTCTTCAAATTATGGTCATGTGAGAATTCGTTTACACAATTCTGTGAATGGTTGTAGTGGTTCATCTTCAATCGAATGCATTGAGAACTAAAACTATAAATAAATCCGGAAAACTTTGAGATTAGGGCGTAATTTCTTTTGTAAACACACACTTAATTCGCCGATTTCTCGTGAATTAAAGTTCAATCTAAAAAACTAACAACACAGACAGGTAGAGGAATGATTCATTTGGTATAGTATAGTTCGCTAGATTGTGCTTTGATTCGTGAGAAATCGCTGAATGACGTGTTTGTTTACAAAAGCAATTACGCCCAAATCTCAAAGTTCTCTGGAAATGGTATTTAATTTTTTTTTTTTATCTAGTTCGTTTATTTGGGAGGCTCAATCGCGTTAGCTTTACGGAGCCGATAATTCATTGTTCACTGTGTGTAACAAAATTCACTTAATTCTATGTCTAGTAGGAGTTGGGCCGATTACTCGCGGCTTACTCGAGGTTAGAAGGGTACATTTTCGAAGGATAGGATCAGGGGAGGAGCTTGGGGTAGGGTTTCGTTGTCTCATCAGAGCGTTGTCGCCAGTATGAACGGTAGTGCTGTTCTAGCTTCGTCCGGAGTTCGACCGGCTATGGTGGGTGACCAGTGGGCGACGATGAGACTCATCGAGACGGGGGGACAAGACAAACAAAAACTAATAAAGAGAGACAAAAGACAAAAGGAATTAAATTCTTATACTAGACATTTGAAGAAAAACATAAACGGACTGCATATAGCAGAGATCACGGGTTGCCAACACGTCTCTGATAGGAACATAGGGTTGTCTTCCTTGGGCCTCGGGGTATTCAAAAGTCGCTCTCTGGCGGCGTCATTATCCGTACATTGCCAAACTGCGTGTTCGATGTCATCGTAACCGTTTCCACACCGACAGATGTTGCTGTCCACGAGGTTTATTCTATTGAGATGAGCATCTAGCGAGTAGTGGTTGGACATAAGTCTACTCATCACGCGAATGAAGTCACGACTTAAGCCCAAGCCTTTAAACCACGCTCTCGAAGAAACATTAGGAATAATTGAATGTAACCACCGTCCAAGATTTCCAGTGTCCCAATCGGTTTGCCAACTCGAAAAGGTACTCTGACGCACTAAATGGTAAAATTCATCGTGTGAAATTTGCCTGTCATACAATTCGCCTTCCTGCGCGCCCACCTTTGCGAGAGAGTCCGCCTTCTCATTGCCTGGGATTGAGCAATGGGAGGGGACCCATACAAAGGTAATCATATATGATCTTTCGACCAGCACACACATCTGCTCCCTTACCTTTGAAAGGAAATAAGATGAGTGCCTACCTTGTTTCATCGACCGAATAGCCTCAATCGAACTGAGACTATCCGTGAAGATGAAGTAATGGTCTGCGGGCATGTTGGAAATCATCCCCAATGCGAAGTTGATTGCTGCCAGCTCAGCAACAAAAACGGAACAAGGTTCCTGAAGTTTGCGGAAGGCGCTAGAGTTTTCATTGAAGACACCGAAGCCAGTGGATCCATTGAGACGGGACCCGTCTGTAAAATATCTTTTCATGCAATTGACTTGTTGGTACTTTTCAGTAAAAATACGTGGGATAATAATAGGTCGAAGTTGATCGGGAATCCCATGAGTTGCTTGTTTCATGGTCAGATCATATTCAATTGAGGAACTGCGATTGGTGAAGTGAACACGGTCTGGAGTATAACAAGGAAGACACATATCTGATGATATGTAGTGGTGGTAGATTCTCATAAATCGAGATTGTGTGTTCAGCCCAAGAATTTCTTCAAAATTAGCAATTATAAGTGTGTTCGTCACTCCGCATTTGATTAGTATTCTGAAAGAGAGCTCTCAGAAACGGTTCTGGAGGGGTGTTACTCCTGCCAGAACCTCGAGACTCATGTTATGCGTTGAGTGCATACAGCCTAGAGCAATACGCAGACAACGATATTGAATTCGTTCCAATTTTATTAGGTGACTTTTTCTTGCCGAGAGAAAGCAGAAAGAGCCGTACTCTAGAACAGAGAGAATAGTTGTTTTATAAAGCGTTATGAGGTCTCCCGGATGAGCACCCCACCATGTGCCGCAAATTGAACGGAGAAAGTTGATCCTCTGCTGACATTTTTGCTTCAAATACGTAATATGGGCATTCCAAGTGCACTTTGAATCAAACCAGACCCCAAGGTACTTGAAAGACAATGATTGGGTAATGTTTCTGCCCAAAAGATTAAGCTGCATTTGGGCTGGGTACCGCTTTCGAGTAAACACTACCAGTTCAGTTTTCTGCGGCGAGAATTCGATCCCTAGATTCCTAGCCCAAGAAGACAAGTTATCTAAGGAACTTTGCAATGGTCCTTGCAAGTCCACGGCATGTGAACCTCTTACGGAAACCACACCGTCATCTGCAAGTTGTCTAAGCGTGCATTGTTCTGCCAAACAGTTGTCGATATCTTTGACATAAAAGTTATAAAGAAGAGGGCTGAGACATGAGCCTTGGGGCAGACCCATGTAACTAATTCTGGAAGTTGTCAGTTTTCCAAGAGAAAAGTTCATTTGCTTTTCTGACAACAAATTGTACAAGAAATTATTTAAAATTCCAGAAAGTCCACATCTGTGCAGATTGTCTGACAGAATTTCAATGGAAACTGAATCAAAAGCCCCCTTAATGTCCAAGAATACTGAAGCCAATTGCTCCTTGTGCGCAAAGGCCAGTTGAATATCTGTGGAAAGCAGCGCTAGACAATCGTTTGTTCCTTTGCTCTTGCGGAACCCAAACTGTGTATTTGATAGCAAGTTATTTGATTCGACCCAGTGATCGAGTCTCCGAAGGATCATTTTCTCCAACAATTTCCTAATGCACGAAAGCATAGCAATCGGACGGTATGAGTTATGGTCAGACGCTGATTTGCCAGGTTTTTTAATGGCTATTACTTTGACCTGTCTCCATTCAGGCGGTACAATGTTGTTTTCTAGCAAGGAATTGAATAAATCTAGCAAGCGTCTTTTAGCGATATCTGGGAGATTTTTCAGAAGATTGAATTTAATCATATCGCTTCCCGGTGAGGAGTTGTTCGATGAAAGAAGAGCCATAGAGAAATCCAGCATTGAGAATGGTCTATCCAGAGAGCCGCCGCTAGGAGACGCTTCTCGAAGAATATTTTGTGCTGGAACTGAGTCCGGACAGACCTTTTTAGCGAAATCGAATATCCATCGGTTGGAGTATTCTTCACTCTCATTGAAAGATGAGCGGTTACGCATGTTGCGAGCCACCCTCCACAAGGTGTTCATTGAGGTTTCTCGTGAGAGTCCCTCGACGAAATTGCGCCAATAACCGCGTTTTTTTGCTTTGATTAATTGTTTCAGCTTTGTCTCAAGCTTTGAATATTCCTCGAAGTAAGTGGAGGTTTTGTGTCTACGAAAAGCTTTGAAAGCATCAGATTTTTCTACATACAATTTTGTGCATTCTTCGTCCCAACCAGGTGTGGCTGGTCTCCTTTTAAAGGGTGCACTTGGAACTTTTCTTTTTTGTGCTTCCAGTGAGCTTTTGTAAATCAAATCGGCTAGGAATCGATATTCTTCCAATGGTGGAAGCGCATCTATTGATTCGACACCGATTGTCACCGCCGTTGCATATTTCTGCCAGTCGATGTTCCTTGTAAGATCAAATGGAACCCGAGATGGTTCTGCAGAGTGAGGGCCACACTTTATTGAAATGATGATTGGCAAATGATCGCTACCATGGGGATCATTGATAACCTTCCACTGACAATCCAATGATAGCGATCTTGAACACAAAGATAGGTCGAGTCGGCTTTCTCGAGCCGGAGGTTTTGCTATACGTGTCGCTTCACCAGTGTTCAAAATAGTCAAATTGAAATCGTCACATAAATCGTAAAAAATAGCCGCTCTATTGTCGTCATATAGATCGCCCCACCCAGTACCCAGAATTAATACTGGGGATGGAAGAATCGAAACTAGATTCCAGAGTTGACTACGGCTAATGGAGGTTCTTGGTGGAACGTATACTGAAGCTATGCAAAGATCTTTGTTCTTCACATTTATTTGGCAAGCAACGATTTCGACGCCGGATAGAGCAGGGAAGGGAAATTTTGTAGAAAGGGTAGCACTTTTTGATCCCTAAAAGTACTCCTCCATAAGAATCGTCTCTATCCAGGCGTATAATGTTAAAATCGTGGAAGTTGAGTTCTTTATCGGAAGAAAGCCATGTTTCACAGAGAGCAAATATATCACAATCAGAATTGTGAAGTAAAAATTTGAACGAGTCTAGTTTAGGCACTAGACTACGGCAGTTCCACTGTAGCACAGTGATCATATCTTCAACCTCGTTCGACGAATTATCCATCGAAAGATATGATTGATGCAAGGAGGGGCCATGAAACAGTCAATTGCTTAAGATATGATTCTAACGTTGGAAGCAAGGCAGAAACTAAGCTTCTTAGAGGGTCTTGTATGTTGAACATGTTTAATATGAATTCCACAATGTCCGAAAAAGCTAGCAAACCTCGTTCGGACTTGGATTTCTTTTGAGAAGTTTGAGGAGCAGCTTTTTTATTTTTTTTATCTATGTTGGGCAATGGCGGAAAATTCTTGCTGCATCCAGGGATTGGATCAACAGGAGCCTTCGGTTTTGTTTTTTCATCCCCATTACCCTGGGAATTTGGCAATCGTCTGGAGGTGACTTTAGTTTTCTTACGGCGCACTTTCGGGGAGGGGCATTTTCTTTTTGAGGAACCGTCTATTTTTGAAGGTGCGTGTACCACCGTAGAATCACCTTCATCGGATGAGTCAGAGTCCGATTCTTCAACTGACAAAACCGAAAATTGGTTTGCATCTTGGACGGCTGATGCAGCCTTCAACATTTGAGCATATGTCTGCTTGGAGCGTCCAGAGATTGAACGCTGCACTTTATCGGAGTGCTGTTTGTACATCGGGCACTCCTGCAAGGGGTGAGGATTCTCGCCACAGTAAGCGCATTTTACTGATTCTTTGTGGCAAGAATCCTCTTTGTGGTTTTCACCACAATTGCCACAACGAGTTTTGTTGCCGCAATGGCTGGCCGAGTGTCCCAGCCTTTTGCAGTTGGTACAATTATATACCCTCTGTACAAACAGTCGCACCGGAAAAAAAGCACCATCAATTTTAACAAAGTTTGGGAGAACTGAACCTGCGAAAGTCACCCGGAACGAGTCTGAATGTTTATAAACTTTTTTACCGTCTAGCAAAGATGCTGAATGCAGTTGCCTTACTTCCAGTATCTTCACTAGCGCGGTAGCGAATGTCGAGTTTTTAAAAGTTCCCGAGGCATGTTTCAAGTCCTCGACAGTCAGACTCGCGTCGGAGACCACGCCTTCTATCTCCACATCTCGAGAAGGGATGTAGATGTTGTACTCAACACTAAACAACTCGTGATCAGCAATTTTATTTGCCACATCATAAGTCGGTGCTTCTACACGCAGTTTGTTGAATCTTTCTTTGTGTACCAAGATTCCCGGATACTTACGCAGCAAATCTCTCGTTATGTCGAGAGTTTTCAAAGGTTTATTTTTGGGCCAAAAAAAGACAACCCATGGTCCTTTCGAAGACGGTTCATAGTATCTGGTTCGCGTAACGTAGGCATCGGAAGATGCCATAAGTGTTGCGCAAAAGCGGTGCGCAACCACTTAAGAAGGAAAAAAAAATAAAACCTTCACTAATTAATTAATTTTAATTACTAGTAATTAAATTTTTTGCCCGACGTACGAACAAATCAAAAAGAAAAAAAAAAAAAAATCGAAAAAAAAAAAAACTTATATCTACTTGCAAAAAGTTGTCTCACTATGACCCATACTCCCCTACCAGGGGTGAGAGACAGAGTCACGCGCCACGAGGCAAAATTAAACTACAATAGGGAGGCAATGGACTTGCAAAATGTATTGTCTAATACTTATGCCGGTTGTAAACAACCTATCAGCCGTTGCAGCTAGATGGTCCGTTTGCTGCTGCTGGTGGTGATGATTGGTGTTGGTGGGTCGGCACGATGATGAAAAAATGGCTTGACGACCGGATGGATTACCGGGGTGGATTAAAGCTGGATGGCAACTCCAAGGGGCTCGGCCCATGGAATTCCACTTCCTCTGTTGCACACTGGTCACTTGGGGCACCCAATGGGGGGGTGAAAAAACCGCTCGGGCGGAAAAAACACCGAAAAAAATTAGATGCCGCGCGACTGAGACCGGGACGTTGTTAACCGACTGAGTGTTCAACTAGGAATGTGCAAAATACATGATACCGTGCGGGACCGAAATCCGTACAGCACCGAAATCCGTACACCCTGTTGAATTTGTTTATTTATATGCATCATAACAATGTAAATATTATACATGAATACATATTCATGTTCATTCATGCATCAGCTTGATGTTTACTTCAACAATTAAGCAGTATAACATGCAATTAAAATAAGAAAAATAAAAACCTTATCACGTGTCGGACATTTCTGTCAATCGGTTGCGCTCTTAACGATTTTCTAAGAAAATGTCTCGGATTTACTTCCAGTTGTTAAGCGTATTTAAGTGATTTTTGCAAGTAGTTTCCTGAAGGTCGATCGGAAAGGTAAGTGTTTATCGTTTTATATCTCAATTCTAAGCAATGGATCGTTCATATGGTATTTATTTATCAAAATTAGTACTGTACGGATTTCGATCCATATATAACAGCTGATTCTAAATCCGTACACTTGTGCATCACTAATGACGATTGTACTTTATCCAATGTTTTTCAGCAGATATGGAAACTTAATACACGCCGGAGGATTTTGAGAAGACTGTGGCAATGATGCGTGCGGAGAAATCTTACCGAGAAGCATCCAGGGATTTTGCCGTTCAATTCACCACCATAAGAGATGCCGTATTGAATCGCTACTCTCTTATTTTATTCGTATTGTAAATGTTATATTATTAATATCTTTTAATAAAGAGCGTCAAGAACCAGCCGAAAAGTAAAACAACGCAGCTCCCCTACAGGATATCACCAACACGCATATACAAATTAGGGACCATGCATAAATGACGTAGCATTTGAGGGGGGAGGTGAGGGTTTCAGAATTTGTGACCGGCCATGTATTGGATATAGCCAAATACGCTACGAGGGAGGGGGAGAAGTATAAAATTGATCAAAAATATGCTACGTCATTTTTGGATGCTCCCTTACAGAGAGCAGACAGAAATGGGCCAGAGAGCATTCCAAGCTACCAGCGAGGAATGACCGGAAATACACATGAAAGTAGTGCGGGCGAAAATTGATAAAGAGAACGCAAAGAAACAAAGGATTGAGGAACGACAAAAGAAAAAGGTTGAGCGAGAGAGGAAGAGGAAGAAGAAAAGGAAGAAGAGCAAAGAAAGTTCTCTAATAAACGAATACCATGAACGAACTTTATCCCGGATGGGTAAACTTTCCCACAAATGGTTTGGATGATACCCCGAACACGTCGTTAAGCTCTCTATTATGGTTATTTTTATTAGGCTTGGAAGCAAGAAAGCATTATAACATGAAAAGGCAATGGTAACAATGGAGAAGAAGCAGAAGAAAGCTGTGGAAAAGAAGCAATGAAAGATCTGTATTTTTATGATTATTACTCTCTTGACGTATCAAATTAAATTAAGTTATAGTCGTTATTTTACCAATTTTAATTTTCATGCACAAAACGAAAAACTAATCCTTGATGTCAGTTCATTGTCTTTTTTGTTGGTTTCTAAGATGGTTGTATTTTTCTTTTACTTATCCGCCATTATAGGGCTACCATCTTAGGAACCGGTTAATTTATCGCTTGATGCCAGTGGGTTGATGGAGTTCCAAAGTATGGCGCATCTTGCACGTTATCACATGTCAAATTTCAAAAAACTCGAAGTTTTGATCGGAGGAAAACTCCAGTAAAATATTTAACCCAAAGCACTGGTAAAGAATAAAATTTGGAAGAAATTAATCCTTAAACATGATATTAGTTAGCATAAACTCCAGAACAGTTACCTTCTTAAATAAAAAGAATTCAGTTACCTCTCCTTTGAATCGATTGGAGCATCAATTAATCTAACGCTGATATCATTAGTTAAAAAATTAAAAGTAACAAAAATGAACTTGAACCTTTGAAGAATGATTCTTATGTAAAATCGTGCACTGAATTCAACAATGTAGTCGAAAAAAATGTCAGTAGGATAGTTTTTGAGATACAGCTAAAAATGAAAATTCACTTTAAACAAGTTTGATTACTATAATACAAATATCTCCGGTTGTAATGAGATTATATCAATTATTTTAACGCTAAATTAGAGGTAAGAATTTTTTTCGTTCGATTAATTGAACATCAATTGTCAGTGAGATTGATGGTATTGTTGTTAGTTAATAGTTTGTTTTTTAAGTTTACCTAAGAAAAATTGAATTTCTGCTAAGTTTTTAAGCAATGTTAATTAAAATGTTTATGGTGGTTCTACCATTACTCTCACGGAAAAATAGTGTTTTAACGATCGAAAATTTTTTTTATCACGTTTAATTTGGCGTTAAAATAAATAATATCACTTCATTTCAGCCAGAGATATTTGTGTTTTAGTTTTTTTTTAACGTTAGATTTCATTTTTTAGCTAGGGGAAGGAGGGGCATAGTGAACAGGCGGGGCATAGTGAGCATCCCGTACTTTGGCTCTGGATCTCCAACTGCATGAAACAAATCAACTGGTAGTAGGATCAATATCATTAAGATATTGATCCTACAGCCAACAAATTTGTTCTGAACGGCCGAAAGTCCAAGCTGGAGCACACGCGATGCTCACTATGCCCCACCTGTTCGCTATGCCTCTCTTACCCCTATATCTTCAAAACTATCCTACCGAGATTTTTTTTGACTATATTTTTGGATTCAACGCACGATTTTACATGGGAAATGACCATCAGCGTACAAAGTTCAAATATGCTGTAAACTAGTGTATTTAAACGAATATAGCTGTTTTGGACTCTTAGCCAAGCAACTACAAAAAAAAAAATACTTTATTCAAGATAGCAACACGTTTTTTGTTCATTGATTTGGATCGATTTACATTCATGTAAGGATTTTGATTCATGACTGTACGGATTTTGATTCATCCTCAACACAGTGTACGGATTTCGATTCAAAACTGTACGGATTTTGATTCAATCGTAAAACGCTGTACGGATTTTGATTCAAGATATGTGCAATTTAAATCCTTTTTTCTAATAATTGAAGGTAATTTTAAGACCTGGTGTTTGCAAATATTGGAAAAATAAAGATAAATGTAAAGGAAAAAGATGTGATACAGAGCATAATGTGATAGCATTATTTAGTATTGACCGTTAATGATTCTCTCGTGCTTAGGTGTACGGATTCGGTCCCGCACGGTACACAAGCGATTTTACCATAAATCTCTTTGATATGTAAGGACCTGGGACGGCATTTTTCTGCTCAGTAAGTAGGCCACTGTAACCGACGATCTTTCAAATCCGAAAACTAAAAACTACGAAAAAGTACTTAGGCCTTCATTAAGTTCCACTTTCACGCGACGTTCAATGACAGGGTCCTATCCAGGATTACATCTGAAAAATCCAAATCTGGCCAACGCCCACCCTAAACCTAAACCTGCTCTAATCCACCTGAAATGACTAACGAATGGAAGACTTTGACTACCCAGCCATGCAATAGTCTCATTCCGTGCCTTATGGCAACTTGATAATTCTATTGCGCTCATCTTCTGGCACCACCCAGGGGAGACTTGGTCCTGTACCCAATGCTTAACTTATCTCCATTTCACTCAGCAACTCGCAATTTCTTGTGATATAGTGGGCGGAATATTATTATATGAGACAATTCAATGCAAATTTGGCAGATGGACAGGTAATCGGTGAGGTACCACGATAGTTGCTATTCAACAACTCGACAACGTCCCATCGTCAACGCCTGCTATGAGAATTTCCTATTGCAGACGCCAGCGAAATGACGTCATCGCGCTATCGATCAACTACCCTGGTTATCGCCTGGTACCTTATAGCACGATGCTAGGAGGCGAACCGGAAGAATCGATGAGCTACCTCTCTCCCTACCACTTGTTGCAACGTTGCAAGTAATATTAACCCTGTTATACTTTGATATCTTTTAGTCTAATAGATTCTTCTTGCACATCCGATCCCATTTCACCACTCGTAGCAAGTTTTGTTAGATTGTCTAGATCTCTTCTAGTCTAATAAATTCCTTTTCCACATTCTGTCTCATCCTCTCTCTAATTGCGCACAACAATAAACAAGTAAACAGACACAATAAATGGTTACAAAACAATATGTCCACTAATAGTATCTAACCTTAACCTTAACTTTCTTTCTTTCCATAACACAATGAACGAGTGAGACATACGGAAATGCAACAAACGTGTCAATTTAACTGCATTGGTAACGAAAACACAGAGGAGCGTACACCTGATGTCACACACTAAGGTGATGGTAATAAGGTCGGTGATAATATGACATTTACACAAAAGCGGAGATCAAATCAGATTGGTCAACGTACCAACATTCGAAACTTCGATTAAAACGTGGAATCTGTGCAGCACTAGTGGAGAACACTCAAAAGCTGCAGGTCTCATCAACCGCTGCCTGCGGTATATAACTTGTGGCTGGTGGCCTCAAAAATGGATCTCAGATGTCAATGTCATCAGAAGCCGATAGCAATAGAAACGAAGTCTGCAGGCAAGCGTTTGATTATGAATTAAATCCGCCAGAACATCGCAGCAAAGGCAAATACTAATGCGGCGGAGCGTCAACAAGTGAATTAAGCAAGCCGATAGGAATTTGACCTGGGCCCAGGTCAAGCAGCTGCCCAGAATGGAAGTCTTTCACGTTGGCCCTGTGCACCTCTGGAGGTTCCCAGGTATTTGAGTACGACGACGATGGACGTTGCCCCTTGGAACGGAAGAAAGCTAAAAAACCTGATGTCGCACAACAAGCCGGCGTATTTTTGTTTTGTTTTTTTTTTTTATTTTGAAGTAATGAAATTGGGTTGTTAGCGGAATGGTTAAATAAAACAGCAAAAAAGGTTATCTTTCATTTAATTCCACTTAATCAATTTTGGTATCCATGACAGATACGTATTTCGACTACAATGTGCAGTCTTCATCAGTGTCATTTCCACTAAAGAACTTATCAAAATCTAACCCCCTTAAGTACTCATCCCCTAGGTATAAAAGTCATATCTGTCATGGATACCAAAATTAATTAAGTGGAATTAAATGGAAGATAACCTTTTATGCTGTTTTATTTAAACATTCCGCTAACAACCCAATTTCATTACTTCATTATGATGGCTACCAAAACCAAGATCGGTAGGCAGCAGCCAGCCAGGGTGTGAACTGAGCTATAACAATAACAGATTATCAAACTCTTAAACAATTAATAACTATTTAATTTGACGTTTGGCTGAAAAACGATTTTCTGCAAAGTTGTAGCTGATAAAAATTCCTATAATAATAGCAATAGAACTTGTTAACAGTACAATATGTAAAAAGGCAAGAAGACAATGAACAAAAAGTTTGGTTTTCCCATAGTAATTTGCATATAAACTTCAAATGGTTTGTGCCAAGTCAGTTTCTTATCAAATGAGTTTAAACTTTCGGAGGCTAATCAGAACCCGATTTGAAACCGTTTGAACACTGTGGAGCGAAAATTTCAAATTTTGCATCAGTCTAATGCACATACTCAAAAAAAAAATTGTTTATTTTATGTTAAATTTCAGGAACCAATTGGTAAAAATCTGTATTTAGTTTCTAATGTCTGTATAATGTCTGTAGTCCCTGCGCTTTGGTTAGATAGCGTATAGGGCGTCGTTGTGCCAATTTGGTCGTGGCACATTTCGAGTATGAGAGAGTGATTGCAGTTTGCTCAAAAGTGCCTGAGTAAAATGCAAGTATTTTTGATGATTACCCGTAGTTGTTACAGTGAAGATATACACCCATATTCTCGTTTATGTCTGGACGTGTTTGCCATACAGAAACATTTTTATTTGATTATGTGTGTTGGATGGGTTTCGGGCGTGGACGGGAATATGAGTGATAATACGTTAGGATAACGTTGAAAAATTGAGAAATGTATCGCTTCGGTTTGAGAAGCACTTCACTTCGCAACCGATGAACCATTCTGACGGCCCACATTATCGTGCAAGCGCCGTGTGTTGGCAGGGTCCAATATTGGACAGTTTGATGTTTATGAAGTACCATCAGTTAAAACTGCACAGTTCGAAAAAGTAGTGTAAATTTCTGTTCAGTATGATGCACATAAGTGGAGCGTCACATATCATATAAGTTTACATTATATATCATGTAATGTTCTGAGACATTTCATGCAATGTAGCAAATATTGCATACAAAAGCCCATTGTTGTAAACAACATTGTTTACAAGTTGCTGGTTTACGTGAAATAAAATACAAGTTTACGTGAATGAATGTTTACATCACTATTAAAATTCAGAATATTTATGTGTGTGTATTTTGAGCTTTATCTCTATACATTCTGACAGTGGCGTCGCGTAACCTCACTTTTTACCTGTGCACCAAGTTTCAAAAACAGTTTTAATGCCATATTCATACTCCAATCGGTTGAAAAATACACTTAATCTTCTAGTTAACTCGATATCTATCCATTGCAAGCAATATTTTGATAATTGTTTATGTTTTGAGAGTTGGTGCGCAGGTAGATTGAGGTTAAGGCGAATGATTCTTAGGTGTTTCTTAGAAGATTATCATGTTGGTGTACGCTGATTAAAAAAGGAAATGGTTTTAACATTGAGCTGTCCATGGTTGGGCTTTGTTGAACATGTGGTACTTGCACAATATTTCATGTGAGTACCAAAGTAACCATATAATTACAAAATAACTTTTAATGTAGGTTCAGATTGAGAAAATGTCACTGAGATATGGTTAGTTGGGTATTCAGATGATCATTACTTTAAAAAAACTAATCCTGGTTGTATGCTGTGTTGCTCACTCCTCTCCCCTTCCCTGGTGTATTATGGATGTTGTGAATATTCACATCGGTGACATGGCCCCTGACCCCCTTGTACATCTTAAAATGAAATTGAAAATGAAATATCTGTATAATGTCTGTAGTCTGAATTGGGTCTGTCAAAAATCTGTATAAATACAGACATATCTGTATATCTGGCTCCGAAGGTGTGCCGTGGCCGCATTAGACGCGTTTGTTTTCGGTCGCTGGAGTTGTCGGTTCTGATTTTGGCGCTGGTAGCGAGTTGATTCGGTCAGTGTGGAGCAGGCAGTACAGACTGTGTACAGGCGAACTGAAGCCGTTGTGTCGCGAGTGATTGGTGATAGAAAGTGAACGCAGTCCTTTTTGACGTATGACTACGTCTTTCGGGGAAAAGCAACGAAAATTGGTCAGACTTTAAATGCTAGTCACATAGCCAATAATCAATGGATTTTGATGATTTGTGTGTCGATCGATTCACCAGTGTTATAAAATTTGTGTGGTATGTCGCATATTATAATTGTAAAATATTTAAATAGTTAAAAATGAAGAAATATGGAAATATTCAAATTTCCCATACATTTTCTTCGACCCTTGCTCACCCTTAACTCAGCCATCAGAAAGCTGATCCCCAACGACAAAAGCCGAAACCGCACAATCATTCAACGATGCACGTTGGACGGTTCGACCTCGGACTTGTCCGCTGCAGCTTGGACATCGTAGCATTCCTAGCAGCTCAATACATACATCTCACTCCAATGAAAAACAACCAGACGCAGACGCAAATCGGTCCAGGGAAATGAAAAAGCTGCACTTACCGTCGTGAGATCCGCCGCCATGGTCCGTTGGTTATCTTTGACAAACACGTACCTAATATTCCGTCGAACATCCAGCTCATCAGAGTAACTGTCGATATCAGAAGAATTTGAACATTGCAATCAGTAGGAATTGTTCTATTTATCAGTCACCCATAAAAATTTAGTGAAAACAAACGGCCTTTTTCAAGGTCAGCAATAAATCTTTACATAAGAGCTCTAGTTTATTGTAAATAAAACTGAACCATCATCAAAAGTGCAAAGCTTGTGTAATAGTGATGCGTTCGGCAAGCAAGGAATAAATTTCGTGCGCCAAAGATACCGATAAACGATTTTGACAGATTTTACACCTACCAGAACGTGTGTTCCCCTCATTTTATCTGTCAAACATTCATAGCGAATCAAAACAAACATAGTGTAGTACTACAATTTTGACTAGAATAGGATACGTTAAGGTTCAATTTACTTTGATGCTTTTTGGAAAATTTCAAAAGCAGTTTTTTCCGACGCATTATTTCAGATTGCAAAAAGCTCGCGTAATTTTGTGTAAAATATCAAAAGGAATCGAATAGTGCAAGCTTTTTGCAATCTGAAATAATGCGTAGGAAAAAACTGCTTTTGAAATTTTCCAAAAAGCATCAAAGTAAATTGAACCTTAAAGGATTTGCTTGGGACCAATAGGCTAGTCAAGTAGTGAGCCAATCTCTATAGAAAACAACTGGTGCAAACTTGATCAAAGTAGTCGATCTCGTTCAGAAATAACGTAAAATGGAACTCGAAAAAAGAAAAAAACAAAATTGTATACAAACACCTGGAAAATCCGTATTGGTCCGGTTCCAAGCTGGCCAAAGTGCTGAAGATGCCGAAAACAATAGTTTGTCGAGTGCTCAAAACCTACAAGGAAACCCTGTGTGTGGAAAGGAATCAGCGGACCTACGAAAAAACTGGAACCAGGGATCGTCAGCTGCGCAGCAAGGTGTTGAGGTGCATTAAAGCCAACCCTGGTCTTTCGATCCGAGATGTGGCCAGAAGATACAACGCCAACTTTCAAACGGTGCGGAACGTCCTTGCCAGGGAAGGATACCGTGTTTTGACGAAACACAAGGGCTGCACTTTGATCGATGACGAAACGTACGTCAAACTCGATTTTAAGCAGCTATTGTGGATTCAATCCAAATTTTTGGATCATTCCTATATTTTTATTGCACTAACTTGATTTTGGATCAATTTCAAATTGATTCGGTCGGAGCACTTCTTTTGTTTTTGGGAATAATGGGTACAAACCTTCATATCACGCGATCTCATTGACTTCGTTCGGTAGCTTATTATCGTACCAAACGCATAATTGACTTGTCAACTCTGAAATTATGGATTTACTTGAAGTTTTCTGCTTGATAGGCCCAAAATGGGCAATTAGGCCGAAGTAGCTCTCTACCCTATGCTTCTGTACTGCGTTGTTATGGAACTTGTTTTACAATAAATAGGTTTGTTTTTATTATGCTCACGATGTACATCAGCATCCGCAGACAGTAGCGTCTTCAACAAATAGTACTTTATATGCCTTATATCATTAGACTAAGAACGGCATTCGATTTGTGTATATCTTTCAAAACCAAACATTACATCAGTTTAATATGTACTGCACTATTGGTTTAAGTATCATCACTATCGCTTGCTCGCTCGCTTGCAATACAAAGCTACGCTTCAAGGGTGCCTCAAGCATACAGGATATTATCTAGGCAAGATAAATACTACGGAAGTATCTGCCATCATGGCTGGTCTATTTTCATTAGGGACGCATATATTGCATTGTTTGAAATGGCAAACTCATCTTGTGTCATCCACATGAATAGGTTCTAACGCTATTAGGAGCAAATCAATGTTTTCTGAGTGAGCAATTTAAATTTAATTATGCTTATGCTATTTTGGATTTCCAATCCAATATCAAAATTCGAAATTCCAGAAAATTCAGCACTTAAGTAATTTTCCAATTGCGGTATAAATCAAGACACCCTTCCTCAAAATTCGATTTAACTCTTGTCACCGACCCAGCTCCCAGTTCTGAGATCTATCGTTACAGGCAACATCAATTGCACGTCACGCCGTCTGCCTTCAAATTGGCGTATCTGATTGCTCTCACTTGGAGCAACTATTGTACACGCCACTAAGAACTTGCGATTTGACTTCTCCTAAAGCAAATATCATAATGCGGAGCTGCCGTGAAATGGGGTTAAGTTGATCATTGAGGTAAAGTTGATCACAACACCGTTCAATTTTCGTTTCTCAACAATCATTTGTCTAGCATTTCATTAAGTAGATTTAAATATGTAGTAGTTTTGTAACATTTTCCCTAACAAACGATGGATTCCAGCACCATAAATATACCATTTTATGGAAGTAATAAAATATGCAACTTTTAACTGTTCCTAACAGAGTCAATATTTATTCTGGTGCTGTGATCGGTGAAATTACACATTTTACTTCATTTTAAATTGCTGAATCCGAATCTGATATCAGATTTCCTTAATATGAACGACTTTGCATCATGAAAATGATTTTATGTGGAATACTGATGAAAATTGCCTACATTTAGGCGTATTTGAAACTATGCTGCTACAAAATATGCAGGTCAGCGTGATGTAGTGGTAAGCTAGGGGCATCCCACTCTAAACTTTAGTTCTAATATCGATTAAATATTTTTAAATCTGTCATAAGTATTCTTAAGTATTTTTAAGTATTTTCAATCCTGAACAATTTTGTCCGGTTGCTAGGATAGATGTTTGTTGTTTTAACTTGGACGATTTATGACTTTTCGTCTCGAATTTAGTGGAATTGATACTAATTTTACCCTGTTTTAATTTAAATAATATGTGTAATCATGTTAATTAATGGGTATGTATTTTAATTTCATCAATGAAATAGTGTAACAAAGTAAACAATTTTTCAGCTAACCAGGCAGAATATTCATTGGACTGTTTTCATTCAATCCGATTCGAATTAATGATTTATTCTAACTGCGCTTTCAAACATTTAGACTCCGAAGGCATTAAAGGACGTCAAGCTGGCATTATTCTGACCTGTCCAATCAAATCACCAAGGTCTTCGACCAAGAGTTTGCTTCATATTATTTCGCCTGAGAATTGTATGAGTTCTTGTCAATGCTCAAGCAGATCAAACAAACCGAAGTTATGCTGCTCATTTGCTAGTGAACCACGATAGTGAAGCGTACCATTTACAGTTGCTGCAGCAGGAACACTATTCGTTGGGATGGTGGACCTCCCCATTGTGCCACTATTTGAGGAGCATACATTGCTGGATTACGCCGTACTGGCGAGAAAGTTAAGTTACTACTATCCTTCTAGGATTCAATGATTTTTTTAAAACTCTACATAGATTTCGTGTTTTTAGGTTTCGGATGATGATTGAGGATTGCAAAACATTCGCTTCGTTACCTTTATGTTTTATAGAGGCAACCAGATGACTCGATAGAAGCAATAAGAGAAGAGACGCTTATGGAAGCAATAATTAAACCATTCCAACATTATCAAAAAGGGGATATGTCGTTTCGATCTTGTCCAGACTTGATAATCGTTTAGAACATCGATTCTCAACGTTGCCCCACCGATCAGCTCGGTCTACATCGCCAAATTCATTTTATGTGCTTTTCGTTCATTGGGGGTTCGTGAACTCCATGTTGAAAATCGATGGTTCCAAATACTAGAAATTATTCTCCACTTTTAGATAATCACATTCGGCGGGAAGCTATGAGATGTGATTCTCGGGATGCTAAAGTAAGGGGCGAATGGTGTGGAAAGCCTTCACAACTTTTAATTCAGCTCCGATCAGCCTAAATTACTTCAGTTAGTGTCACGCTGTCAATAGCCTAATTTTCACCTATCAAATCAACGAGGAACGGATGGAAGATTCCCACGACGGTCAGCTAGACAGAGTTAGACCATAAAGTGAAATGTTTGAGTGCTTGCAGCGTGGCATCATTCAATTGGTTCTCTAAATAGAAGCCATAATCGGGATAACATTCCGTCACTTCATGTAAGGCATTATAATGATTGAATTTCTTGCAAAAGGTGGGTACTTTAAAAATATTCGCTGAAAAATGCTAGACGATATTAGATAAGCAAACAAATTAAATTTGTGTAGCAACGGTGGTAACCTAGATGGTTATAAACTAACGCTAAATATTTCTTAAGTATTTTTAAGTATTTCTTGGTATCTTAGATACCAGAAAGGACTTTCTGTGTAGAACGCGAGAAATACAAAGTTTAGAGTGGGATGGCCCTAGGTGGTAAGCGTGATTACCTGTCACCCCAGCAGGCCTGAGTTCAATCCCAGTCGGCACCTCCGGGATGTTCTGAGGCATAACATCTCTGATCACGCCTTCCTTCGGAAGATAAGTAAAGCCGTTGGTCCCCGGTTCATGAGTTGATGAGTCGACAGGTAGGGTCCGGGTGTGGGAGCTGCCTTCCTGGCGTCGTTAGCATTGGTACTCAGTATGGAAAACAAGAACAAAGGTTAAACCCATTGATTCCTTTGTCTTTTGCCTCTCTTTAATAGTTTTTGTTTGTCTTGTCCCCTCGTCCTGATGAGTCTCTTCGTCGCCCACTGGTCACCATAGCCCGTCGAATTCCGGACGAATCTAGCACAACACTACCCTTGATCCTATCCTTCGACAATGTACCCCTCTAACTTCGGGTAAGCTGCGAGTATTCGACCCAACTCCTACACTGAGATTATTAATCAAACGAAATTCATAGAAATATCGTATGATTTTTTGCGACAAGATTTTATACTAAATTTCATACGACCGAACTATGAAGAACTGTCAGTTTTCTGTCAATCAGCCATCGTATGATTTTTCATGCATATAACTATGAATCTCAATACAAACAAACGATAGCTATCATTGGATATTACGAACACTTTCATTTGTCATTTCGTATGAAACTCATAAAAGATATGAATGAAAAATATAGTTTGAGTTGATTAATTACTAAATTAGTGATGGTGACGACTAGTACTCGAGCGATTTGCTTAGTTCAACGGCTTTCTAAGTCTTAATCACACTCTAACGAAAACGATTTAATCTGCCCGACGTTTCGGCCATGGACCATGAACTAAAACCTATGACCGAAGCGTCGGCCAGATTAAATCGTAGTCTTTAGAGTGAGATTAAGACTGAGAAAGCCGTTAAACCAAGCAATTATTTATTATATTTATTATATTGATTCTGATGGATCCAGTGTGGGTTCTATATTGGCAGGTACAAATTTGTCGTTGCATTAATCTTCGTCGCAGTCGGGGATGTTACTCGATAATCCGCTGCAGCACTCTGTCTGTTGAGGCAGCTGTGTTGACTGGTGAATCAGTTGAACCCCCGGAAACGTTCACTGTGATGGCTCGCAGTACTTGTACTCGTGTCCGATTCCTGTTCATAAAATTTTACTGTTGTAGGTATTAAATTATCAAAACAAAAACAAAAAATAAATCTGACACTTACGCGATCCGGTTATCTCTTCCGACGTGCTGTTAAAATCGATAAAGCAAAAGCAGTTTGCTTAACAGTCTACAAATGTAAATAAACGACAAATAAAACAATACGAATTAAATTTATTTACAGGTTTACGGAGCCTTGAAGCTGGATCCGCCATCTTGTGTTTTGTTGTTGTTTTGATTTGCACTGTCTAAATAAATTGCATACGATCATCGTATGCTTTTTTGCCGTAAGCTGAACCAAAATAATTCATACGATGTGTGATAATTGGTAGGATCGTAAATACACAGACGTACTTGACTCGACAATCACCGATTCTATATCTTTTACTTCTCCGCATCTTCACTCTCTAACCTCAATGGTCACAGATATTGAACAGACCCATTGCCACATCTCCCCCTTTTTAAACCATTTAATAATCTATGAAACACTCATTAAAGCGACTTGGCATTCTGATGGTGCGTTGAGATCTGGCACGATAATTCGAACCGCCGATAGATGACGATTGCTGCATAACATCTATTGGTCCCACTGGTGGCTGCGATTCTTCATCTGGTGGGTATTCCGATTCCTTTGAGTTATCTGGCATTGAAGGCTCCGTAATGGTCAGTGTGCAACCTGTAATGTGTAACATTGAAATAAATTTGCAATAAGAGCTAATACAATTGAACGATATACTTTTCTCAGAAACGCTATCTTCTGGAAGATTTACTTTCTTCAGGTGACTAGAGTTTCGATCGTAAGCCTTTCCTGTTTCCTGATTACGAATTGTTACTCGTGGTCCCTGTTTTGCTTCTACTGTCATAACAGTAGGATCGAATGTTGGTGTCAGCTTATTACCCTGGAGAACATTCTTCATGAATACCTTGTCTCCAACATCAATGTTTGACTTCGCTTTACGTCGTGCATCTTCCCTTTCTTTCCCTTTTTCCTTCGCAACTTGATCCCGATCTCTATAGTCGGTAACAGGTACAGTGGTGCTTATATCTTGCAGAGAAGGTATCTTCGTTCGAATATTTCTACCAAACATGAGTTCGCTTGGGGTCTTTCCCGTGGTACTATGAGGTGTTGAGTAGTACATCAACGAATAAGTGAGCATCTCGCGCTTCCAATCGCGTTTCAAAGCCTGACTGATTTTGAGTCTTTTGACCAGTGACCGATTCTGCCGCTCGACCAAACCGTTCTCTTGCGGCCAGTATGGTGTGGTCTTATTAAGATATATCCCTCGACGCTTACAGTACTCGTCAAACTCGGTGCTTATAAATTGACGGCCGTTGTCTAGTGTGATGGTTCGAGGATATCCAAGTCTAACGAAAATTCGTTCCAATCGCTCAGACGTCTCACTTGCAGTTATCTTCCGAAGTATTTCAATTTCTTTGTAGCGGCTGAAATAATCGACTGTCACGAGTAAATAATCTCCTGACGGCAACGGACCCAAGAAATCAATAGCTACGTCCGTCCACGGCATGACAGGTAGTTTTCTCCGTTCCATAGGTTCTGGGCGGTCAGGCAGGCTCACTAGTTGACAACCTGTGCATGAGTCCACAGTGCGGGCTATAGCCTCGTCCATTCCTGGCCACCAACATGTATGTCTCAATCGTTGCTGCATCTTAGTACGGCCTGGATGACCTTCATGTCCCAATTGCAACATGCGCTGTCTCAGATCACGTGGAATTACTAGCCTTGACCCTCTGACAACCAAATCTCCTACTTTGCCAAGCTCGTTCCGAAAGGCGTGATATGGTTTGATCTCGCTAGATGTGTGATTCCATACCCCACGATCCAGACACTCTCTCAACTGAACCAACTCCGGGTCACTGGACGAAGCAGTTTCAAGTTCGTTTAAATCAACAGCAGCCAATTCTAAAACATTGCGAACGTACACCTCTGAATCCGGATCAAATGGTTCAATTTCTGACGGTTGCGAAAGGCGTGACAAGGGGTCCGCAATGTTGGATTTACCTTTGCGATAAACAACCTCATAACTGAATGATTGGAGTCTCAGAACCCAACATTCAATACGGAGACACGGCGATGAATCAGGAGAGAAAATCGCTTCTAGAGGCTTATGTTCAGTTTCTAGCTCGAATCGAATCCCTATTAGGTAGATTTGAAATCTTTCGACCGCCCACACCAACGCTAGAGCCTCTTTCTCTGTCTGGGCATATCGGCGTTCTGTGTCAGTGAGGCTTTTACTAGCGTAAGATACAACTCTTGGTTCTCCTTCATAAAACTGAAGAAGAACTGCCCCTAACCCGACTGGGGAAGCATCCGCAACAACTCTCGTCTTCAGTTTGCGATTGAAATGAGAAAAACTATCTATTTTCCCAATTGCTTGTATGAGATTCCACTTTACTCTTAGTAAGCTCCCGTAGTGGAAAAGACCTTGTGGCCAGATCCGGAATGAAGGCTCCGATATAATTGACCAGACCTAAAAAGCTGCGTACTTCTTCAGAATTGACTGGAGTTCTAAAGCTTTTGATCGCTTTAATTTTGTTTTGTGATGGCGTCATGCCGTTTTCATCAAAATGATGACCGAGGAAATCAATTTCAGTCAACTTGAAAACGCATTTTGACTGATTTAAGAGAACGCCATACGATCGTAGTTTAGCCAAAACTTGCCGAAGTGATGCATCATGCTCTTGCTCCGTCTTTCCGGCCTTTTGAAACATCTCCGGAGCACACGATATTCCAAAGACCAGCCTTTTATATCTGAATAAACCTTGGACACAAGTAAATTAAACACAATACCCCAATTACCAATAAAATCTTGTAATTACAAAGTGTAAAATAATACGAGTTTGGGAGACCAAATGTGTAATCATATTAAAAATCGCATTTTACCTTTGTGAGTAATAAACGTCGTCAGTGGTTTACTTTCGTCTTCCAATTCGAGCTGGTAAAACGCGTCCTTTATGTCCAGTCTCGAGAAGAAAATCGCACCATTCAGCTTCCAACGGATATCTTCAATAGTGGGAAGAGGATAAGTTTCGCGTAGGATGGCCTTGTTTACTTTCCGCATGTCGATGCACAATCGTATATCTCCATTGTCCTTGACAACAACAACCATAGGTGAAACCCATCGACTAGGCTCCGAAACGCGTTCAATAACATCCTTACTCAGCAGCTCCTTTAACTTTTCATCTACACGCTGTAGTGTTGAAAACGGCAATCGTCGAAATCGTTGCGCTACGGGCTCCACTGACTTGTCGACCGGAATATGTATTTTCACACCCCGAATGCTAGGAAACGGTCTGGAAACATCTACATGTTGAACTGCTTCTTGTCCGACAATTAAAACCCCCAACAGCTTTGTCGTGTTCTTTCCCAAAAGGGGTTGAGGACCATCCTTTGCGACGTAGAAACGTGCTACAGTATTCAGCTGCTTTGGCCCATCGCTGATGGAGATTTCCGCATCAAACATGTTGGTTACTGCCAGACAATCTTTCTGCGCGTATGCTTTGAATTTGCGATCTGACTGTTGAATGCCACCCACGGTCTGCACTCCATTACGGATCATTACTTCCCAAGTGTTGTCGTCAATTATATTTGACTGCACCCCTGAATCGATCTCCATTTCAATTAGCACTCCACCCACATTGGCCCATACCAGTTCTTCCGAATCATGAACGGATGATACCATCTCAACTAATTCAACCGCTTCATTTTCAACTTCAGCGTCGTCAATGGCATGCAGCCTTCGTGTATATTTCATTGTCTTGTTCAGTGTCGATCTACTAGAAGAGCTTCCAGCCATAGGGAATGCTTGTTCATAACGTTTCTTCAGTGAATGGTGAGGGTTTGATGACGACGTGGGGTTCCTGGGTCCTCTACCAGTGCGACTGAAACAAGCGATGCGAAAATGTCCTCTCATGCCACAATTGCCACAAGTTTTGTTCTAAGCTGGGCATTGTTGTTCTGGTCCGTGAGGTCGACCACAATATTTGCAGGATGCTCGAATGCTTTGCATTGTTTCGGTCGCTCTGGGTGCGTGCTGTAGAATGCTCTTACCACTGATTTGATCACTAGCCGATTGCGAAGTCTCGTAAGCGTTCACTTGCTTGATCATTTCATCGATCACCAAATTGGAATCTTGAAGAAGCTTTTCCCTTAACGGCACCGGTACAAACTGCAGCATTTTATCGATAACCGCAATGCCACTACTTTCCACCGCTGTCGTTCCAAAATTACATTTGCTCGCATGAACCTGTACCCTCATCAAAAACTTCTCCAGGCCTTCGTCTGACTCTGGCTGCATAGCCCAAAAGAGATACCGCTCATGCGCTTCATGGCGTTGAGGAGCAAAGTATCCGTCTAGCTTTTTGATGGCTACATCGTACGGGTCGATGCCGTTATCTTTATTTCCTTCTACGTCAGCCCCAGGAATGTTGAAGAAAATTTCCTGAAGTCCAAATCCACCCTGTGCGAGTAACAGGTCTTTCTTTTCATCGGCATTTGTCACTTTGGAGGCACGAAGACAAATTTCGAATCCTCTTTTCCAGACATGCCACTTACTGCGGCGTTCTGCTAAAGGCACCTCAGCGTACGAAAACGGTGGAAGGTTGGAGAAACCTTTTAGTTTATCCATCCTACTGGAATTGAATAAAAAACAGTCTATCAATATCAAATTAGATTTTCCAACCACAAAGTTTGTTTACTTCCAAACAGCTCACTCGTCCCGCTTTCTCGCCGCGGTACCAATTATATCTCACCGCTCACTTGTCATGGAGCTTTTTCCACCGCTTACTCGTCGCGTAGCTTCTTTCTATTATCTCACCGCTTATTGGTCGCGTAGCTTTGCCTTTTGCTTTCTCTTGCTTCCAAGTCGCAAATCTCACCGCTCACTCTTCGTGGTAGCCCTGCTGTCAAGTCGCAAATCATCCAAGGCAAACATACGCCTATCTTTTTCACTCTCAAGAAAAGATATCCTTTCTCGCTTCAACAGAGAGCAGCTTTTTCCACTGGCAAGTCCCACTAGCAGCAATGAAAAGCTTTTGACGTAGAACTACGTCTTTGTCGACTATACTGGGGTGCAAATCAAAAAATATGTGTGGTGAAGCAGTGTTAGGTTTTGAACGCTTGTAACTTTATCATTTATAGATGAAATTAAAATCCAAATACGCCAATCGATAGGATATTACATTACGAACCTGTTGAAATAAATATTTTTCCAATTTTTCTGTAATTAAACTATTGAAAATATACAAATGATAATTTTACCACTGATTTCATGAAATAAGCCTTTTTCCCAAACCCAGTCATCACAAACGAATACCACTTGGTTGCACATCATTCTGCTTGAATCTGAAAAGATATAAATCAGCGCTGCTCTCATGCCTCTGCTCATTACCGCTTCGGACGGCGTGGCACTAAGTCCTGCATCAAGCAGGACTAGGTCAGCGGCTAAAGGTGGATCACGGCGTGTCCACCACAATGAGGAATGAGACTTGAAAAAACGTACATGTAAAGGAATGAGACTTGAAAAAACGTACATGTAAAGGAATGAGACTTGAAAAAACGTGCATGTAAAACCCCCTCCCGCTTAACAACCCCTCCCCCTCCCCCTCAACAATAACCCGAAAAAAAAATGGACTTTGACGATCATTTTTTTTTTCGGGAAATAAATTTTAAGCAAACCCTAATAATGTATAAACAATTAATTTTTTACATGCAGAGCCAACATTTTCAAAAAAAAATATTGCTTATTAGGAGACATACACTCGATGAATTACCAACAACTGACTGTAAAACATATCTGGTGCCTCTATATATGCAATTATATTAACATCCAAACTCCATCCTATTTTACATATTCTGCACAAAAGAAACTTTCTGCTCCGCCCCATTCATAAAAAACTGCGGGAAATCCTATCAGGTTCTGAACCGGAAAAGATATAAAACAGCGCTGCTGTCATGCTTTTGCTCATTTTCGCTTCGGACGGCGTGGCACTTGGTCCTGCAGTAAGCAGGACCAAATCAGCGGCTAAAGGTGGATCACGGCGTGACCACAATGAGGAAATGTAATGATGTAAACCCCCTCCTCCTTTCACAACAACCTCTCTCCCTCCCCCTTCACAACAATCTCCCCACCCCTCAACAACCTCTCCTAACCAATTATCAATGACAATTATCCACGGCCCATACAAATTTTAAAATTTTTATATGAACAATTGTCTACGCACGGGGAGGGGGGGTCAAGCATACCGAAAAGCTGTCTACGTAGTTAGTGCACAGCCCCTAAAATAACACTGTTATCAAATAAAAAGCAGCTCACGCGACCACCAACGAACGACCAAAACAATCTGTGGGCAGTGTTGCGATATATCGTTAAAAAAAAGTTGATGCATTGTCCAATACTCATATTGTTCGTTTAACTCGTATAACTTAAATTATGCACTCATAATGCAAACAAATAATGTTGAAAACATAAATGACCTATGTAACTGTGATTATAACAAAACGTCCTATATAACATGTCCAATGTACACCTGACAAGAGCAAAATGTCCTATGTAACATTTTTCACGTTTTCATAGAAAAAAAAAATGTACAAAACGGGTAGATTATAATTTCAATTTCAATTTTACTATCGCATTTTACTATTGAAGGTCTTACAAATGTCAAAAGTTGATTTGGTTTAAAATAGTATCAAAAAAGATTTTGTCAATCTTCAACCTCGTTTTTCTCGAAAAGAGTGAAATGTTAGATAGGACCTTTTGAAAAGTTAGGCGAGATTTCATCTCTACCAAAGGGGCAGCAAAACCACAAAATTGCCTTAGCTCCGCGTTGTGTAGTGACACTCTCGCTGACCCAGCCATGGGTAAGAAATCGCGCGGTAACGCGAGTGCTGGTTTACCGGGAAAACAGACTCTCCCAGGAGACGGCGCGACCACCGAGCCAGCCCAGAAGAAGCAGAAGAAAACCCCATTGCCCATCCCGACAGGCGTTGCGGACCCGCAGCCGGGGCCTCCCGGAACTAAACGACCCAGACCTGAAGACAGCAGCGCCACCGTATCAGCAGCAAAAAAGCTGCTGAGCAACAATCCGTTCTCCGCCCTGCAGAACGGAGCGCAGCCGCAGTCGAACCCTGAGACGGTGCCTAAAAAAGTTAAGTTGCCACCCTTCTATGTGAAGGGCTTCCCTCCCGGGCTATGGGAGCAGCTGGATTTCTACATTAAGCAGGGCCTTCGCTGCACCATTCAACGGTGCACGGAAGGCTACAAACTGATGGTCCCGGCCGAAAAACACTTCAACGCAGTTCAGGCCCTCTTGGACAGAATGAAGCTGGAGTACTTCTCCCACGACATCGAGGCCACCAAGCCGCTGAAAGTGGTGCTGCGCGGGCTCCACGACATGGACACCACCACCTTAATGGACGAGATTAAGGCGAACGGCCTCAAGCCGGTCGAAGTCCACAAGATGACCCGCAGCAAGGCCATCAAGTATCGTGACCAGCTCTACCTGGTCCATCTGGAGAAGAACTCCACAACAGTGAAGGATCTCCAGACGACACGCACACTGTTCCACATCGTAGTGAAGTGGGAGCGGTATAAACCCACCCACCGTGGCGTCACTCAGTGCTCGAACTGCCTATTGTTCGGGCACGGCACCAGGAATTGCCGCATGGCCAGCCGCTGCATCAAATGCGGCAAAAACCACAAGATCGACAACTGCGACAGCATCGAGGAAGCCACTCCCACATGCGCCAACTGCGGTGCCGCCCACAAGGCCACGAGTAAGGCCTGTCCGAAGCGGGCCGAATACGCCGAGATCCGGAAGAAGGCCTCGTCCAACAGCCAGCCCGGTCGCAAGAAGGTTCCAGAAAACAACGCGCAGAACTTTCCTCCGTTATCACCGGTCCAATCACGGCCAATTCCAGTGTTGCCGCCGCTCCCGCTCAACCAACAGTTGGCTGCCGCTGCAGTACCCGGTCAAGCCTCCGGGCCATCGACGGATCCCCCTGCTCCGGGATTGGCCGGTACAACCGGTGAAGCTACAGACGATTCTCCGCTGTCAACGGATGAGATCGTCACACTGTTGGCCCAGGCCATCATCATCAAGCGCACCTGCGCAACAAGAACACAACAGCTCCAAGCTATCATCTCCTTCGTCGCTAATTATGGACCGTGAACCCATAAAGATCGCCAACTGGAACGCTCGCTCCGTAGGGGCGAAAAACATTGAGCTTGCAGACTTCCTCCGCAAGCACGACATCGACGTGGGCCTTCTCACCGAGACCCACCTCAAGACCGGTGACAGCTTCTGGCTGCCCGACCACAGCATTGTCCGGCTTGATCGCACCAGCTCCAGGGGGGGGCGGTGTCGCGGTCATCATCAAGAAAGGCATCAAGTACTGCACGCTACCCCACTACCGCACTTCCATCATCGAGGCCGTCGGCGTTGAGGTGGAAACATCGACCGGAAACGTCCGGTTCATCGTTGTCTACTGCCCCCGGCAATGTACCGTTAGCAATGGTACAGCACAGCAGTTCAAGAACGACCTTGCCATCATAACCCGCACCAATGCCCGCTTCGTAATCGGAGGGGACCTGAACGCCCGGCACGAGGCCTGGCGGAACTACCAGCAGAACCAGAACGGCCGCCTGCTATTCGACCATTCCCAGCATGGTCTCTATTCCGTCTGGTTTCCGGACGAACCAACCTTCACATCACCGACGGGCAACCCATCGACGCTGGACCTGTTCTTGGCAAACACCAGATTAGCCAAGCCGGTTGCCGTCAACGACCTGAGTTCGGACCACCAACCGGTGCTGACCGAGCTGGGCTACAACGTGGCCCCTGCACCGTGCCAGCGGAAGGACTACCATCGAGTCAACTGGGTCCAGTTTCGACGCGTGGTCGACCGCCACATCGACGACAACCCACCGCTCGACACAGTGGATGACATCGACCGGGCCCTGGAGGGTCTCCATCAAGCCATATCCGTGGCTGACGAAGAGTGTGTTCGACGAGTTCCTGTGAGGGGTAAGTTTCAAGCAATTGATTCCCACACCAAACTCTTGATTCGGCTCAGAAATGTTCGTAGACGCCAGTTTCAGCGGACTGGGGATCTGCAGCGTAAATACGAAATGGTCGATCTGAATCGGCAGATCGCTTCCAGAATGGTCTCAATCCGGAACGAGAGTTTCGGGCGGCTCGTTCAGAACCTGGACGACCGTTCCAGACCATTCTGGAAGGTTGCCAAGGTGCTGAAGTCTCACCCCAAGCCCATTCCACCACTTAGAGTCAATGACGAACGGCTTATCACCAACGAAGAGAAGGCCAATGCAATTGGGGAGCACATTGCCCAGTCGCATTTGCTTGGCTCTACAATCCCAAGTCCACTCGAGAACCAGGTTGTGCAGTGCGTCCAGACGTTAGATGCCTCCCCTTGTGCCGTCCCTCCAGAAGAACGGATTACAGAGGAACAAATTTGCTCAGCGCTGAAACACAGTACGAACATGAAGGCTCCCGGGTTTGACGGAATATTCAACCTAGAGTTGAAAAATCTCAGCGCGAGGGTGCACTCGCTGCTGGCTGCCATCCTCAACAGATGCTTGGAGCTGCACTACTTTCCAAGCATCTGGAAGGTGGCAAAAATCATCCCGATCCGCAAACCTGGGAAAGACCATTCACTACCGTCAAGCTACAGACCGATTAGCCTGCTCTCAGCGCTGAGCAAGCTGTTCGAAAAATTGATCCTCAGCCGACTAAACAAGTTTGTGGAGGAACATGACATTCTTCTTCCGGAACAGTTCGGGTTCCGTAAGGGGCATTCCACCAATCATCAGCTAGTGCGGGTGATGAATAACATCCGGAGTAACAAAGCTGTATCCAAGTCCACAGCCATGGCCTTGATAGACGTCGAAAAGGCGTTTGACAATGTCTGGCACGACGGACTTATATACAAGCTTTGTAACTCCAACTTTCCACCATACCTTGTGAAAATCACCCGTAACTATCTCCAGCAAAGGTCGTTCAGGGTGTCGTTGAATAGTTCCCTTTCGGGACAATTTCCGATCCCAGCAGGTGTTCCGCAAGGGAGTCTGCTGGGACCACTGCTTTACAGCATCTACACGTCGGACATCCCTCCTCTAGGAGACGGTTGCGTGTTCTTTCTGTTTGCAGATGACACCGCGATAGCCGTCAAGGGTAGGATGCCTCGTGAAATTACGAACAAGCTCCAACGATGCCTTGACACCTTTACTGATTATGCCACCACGTGGAAAATCAAAATCAACGCCTCGAAAACCCAAGCGATCATGTTCCTTCACAGACAATCACCAAAACTTAAACCGTCTCCCTCCTGTACCGTAATAATGGATGGTACAAGGGTCGAGTGGTCCACTGATGTTACTTATCTCGGGATGTTGTTCGATGAGAAGCTACTGTTCCGCTCGCACATAGAGAAAACCCTAGTTAAGTGCTCCGCCTTGGTTAGGTGTTTGTATCCGCTCATTTGCCGCAGATCCCGCCTCTCAAGGCAAAACAAACTGGCTGTTTACAAACAGATCATAGCCCCCGCGATCTTCTATGCCGCCCCGGTGTGGGAATCGTGCGCTCAGACCCACAGGAACAAAATCCAGGTTGCACAGAATAGAGTGTTGAGGATGATCCTAGATCGTCCATTCGACACAAGAATAGCAGACCTCCATCAAGAGGCAGAAATTCCCAAAGTAGATTCCAAAATTGATGATATGACAACTAAATTTATTCAAAAATGCAATCTTTCTGAACATGCTTTAATAAGCAATTTGTACATAGTAGGTTAAGTGTATATAGTAGAGTAGGTTAGTTTTAAGCTGTAAATAGTAGTATTAAGTAGTTTCTCTTCAAATTCTAAAAACAAAACAAACCAATCCCACCAAGGTGGTCGACCGTGTACTAAGTCTAGGACTAATTCTGTAAAACAAATTTTGAATTTTGCCCATACCTAAAGATGAAGAAAGCAATTAAATCACTTAGTAAAAAATTTATATGGTAATCGTCCAAGTTAAACTAAAATAAAGATCATTTAAACTTTAAAAAAAAAAAAACTTTAAACAAAATTGCCTTGAATACGGGGGGTATTCATTGGATGAAAGGAACCGTGAAAGAGGACATTAAAATAGAAAGTTTTTCTTCCGACAATTTCATCTTAGTATTCATCTTTGTGTGTACTTCTGAGTGGATTCTGTTTATGTGTGGTCAAATGAAAATCATGTGGAATTTCACATGGATATTTATCAAGAAAAATGTGTAAATTGTTTTGAGTCAACCATAACCGAAATATTGAAATACTTGAAAATTTTAAAATAAAGTATAATAGTCAAAAATGCATGAAAAACATCAATTTTGTGTGGTTCTACGTCATACTGCGGTCGTGTCTAGGACACAACCCTTTAATTTTTTTTTTTCTACCATCCGTCTGGTGAAAGCCATGAAAAATATTTCATTTTCAATTAATATTTCCACCTTTCAATCAACGCCTTAACTTACCTTCAATGTAAAACAACTTGAGAAGTACCACCACCAATGACAAAACCAATATTCACCTCGTCGCCAATTTGTGATAATTTGTAGGATCGTAAATACACAGACGTACTTGACTCGACAATCACCGAATCTTTATCTTTCACTTCTCCGCATCTTCACTCTCTAACCTCAATGGTCACAGATATTGCCACATGATGTGTTTATGAAATTTTTATGTTTTTCGTATATCTTTTGTTGTATCAAATTATGAATACTATAGATGGAGTATGAAAACATAAGATAATTATGAAATTGATTCAGGCTTGTATTTGCATGCGTTCATACGATGTAGTTTATGAAATTTGTAGGGATAATTATCTCAGTGTACTAAAGGGTGTTCCACATCAAATTTCATTACGAAAAAAAAAAACGCTGTAGAAAATTACCTAGTTAACTCCACTCTTTATGTTCTGTACAGCATCTAGCTGCAGCTTCTTCTGTAGGGAAACCCATTTTTTCTTCATGTCTTCCTCAGATTTGACCTCCTTGGAATGCTTCCGTAGTGCCTGCTTCATAATAGCCCGGTATCTTTCGATGGGCCTTAGTTCCGGTGCGTTGGGTTCATATCCTTGGGTACGAAAGTGACCCCGTTGGCTTCGTACCACTCCAGGACAACATTTGAAAAGTGGCACGAAGCTAGATCCGGCCAATAAATCGTATTTCCCTCGTGTTGCTTCAACAGAGGAAGCAGATCCGGAACATCAAACTTGTGCTGGGATGAGACAATGAGGCTTTGTCAGCATCTGGTTGTACAGTTTCCGGGCCACCGGGCTTTCCCACCGTATTTTTCCGTTCGTCTCGATTTGGAGCCTTCTGCACTTTGTACGTATGCAGTCCCTCCCGGTCCTTGGCTCTCTGAACGAAAGACTTGGACAGATTCAACTTTTTGGCCACATCCCTGACCGAAGCATTAGGATTCCCATCAACATCACTAATAGAACATCCATTCTGACCGCATTTCTCCTTCCGTTCGATGCTCAGAGTTTTGTAGTAACGTTTAATCACACGACTCTCCGTTGACTGCGCGATGAGAGAGTTGAGGATTTTCCAGGTGCTTGCGCAAAATCAATTCGCGACGTTGCTTTCGGGTGACGCCATTTTTCCAACTTTCGAAAAATTGACAGCGATAAAAATACAGTGTAAACAATGCACTCTAAACTACTTCTACCCAATGGGTTATTTTCTACAGCGTTTTTTCCGTGATGCAATTTGATGTGGGACACCCTTCAGACATAGAATTAAGTGAATTTTGTTACATACAAAGAACAATTAATTATCGGCGCCATAAAGCTAACGCGATTTTGTCTTCCAAGAAAAAACTTCACTCCAAAATTGAGAAATTGCATTTCTAATCTAATTTCAATTCTAAAAAAATAATCTAAATATGCAATTTAAAAACATAGATTCGTACATTAAAAAAGCATTTACTAGTACTGGTTTAAGAGGTATTTGTTTGTGCACCAAACATATGGTTAGCAACATATTCCGATTTATCGGTGAGAAGTGATCAATTCCCCCCTTTTTAACGGTACGTCAGAAAACTATCCAACAGACACACAGGTAGGGTCTATTATAGCCCTATGGGTAAATCAAACATGACCGGAGCAGTAGCTCCGAAATCGCAGTGAAACTTTCTATCGGGAGCGATCATCATTATGCCAAACTCTCAGTTGGAAGCAGTCAGTGGATTCGGGAAAATTTAATTGGCTAAAGCTGAAGCTGTTAATAATATAATAGGAACACTTAGCCCAACGACGATGGTTTACATAATAGCTCAATTTGAGGTATAACAGAAGCAACAGTTAGCAGAGTTAATTTATGCGAGACTCCCACTTCGGTGCCATCCATCGTGGCCCGACTGAAAGGGTGTGGGCGTGCTGTGCCGGTAGGTGAGGTGACCATCAAATTTTGTCAAATTGAAGGCATTTCCTGGAGGAATTCCTGTCGTTGGTGATGTCAAGTTGTACACACAGGCGACGAGTTGCCGGGACGATGCCGACGGAAGCTGTCCATTTCCATAAATTACAGTCCCCGACATAAATCAAACTTAATCGCTCGGTCGGTCGACCTTCACTCGTCATCAATCATTACGGGAGCGATTCATTTTTCATCGCGAATCGGGTGAAATTTCCGTGTACAACAAGTTCCAAATAACAGGACAATGTGTGACGAAGGTTTGGGCGTAGTAACACATTTCCCATGGCGGGTACATGGGGCTGGTTGACACCAAACCCATCAGTAACATAATTACTTCCGCCCTTGGCTGCAAGCGCCGGGGTCCATGGCGATGGATAGGAGGGAGCGGAGTTTGGCATGCATGCCAAAATGTTGGCAACAACATAAATTAAAGATTTTATCATGCTTTACTGGCAGTATGTGGTTCGAGGTGCTTGCCCCGTTAAATTTGACTCATTCAAGGATGATTTTCAAAAGGACGTATTTCGTAAACAAAGATTTAAACGTCAATTTGTCGAGATTCGTAAGCTCGCCCACGCAAACTAACAGCACCATCAGAAAGGGTAATGTTTCCCCACCAAGATAGTAGTGTTAGTTTGCGTGGGAGAGCTAAGACTTTCGACAAATCGACGTTTGAATCTTTGTTTACAAAGGCAGATACGTCCATTTGAAAAGTCATCCTTGCATTCCCGATCTGAGGCCGTCGCCTCCGTCCGCGGTGGGAGAAAGTGATAATGATGACGTTGTAAGGTGAAATAAATTTTCCGCTGGTGACACAAATCCTGAATAAGTAAAGCTACCCGGTGTTTTTCGGAGTTCGTTGGGAATTAATTGACTTTTTCAATATTAATCAGTTTTTTTTATTAAACATGTATTTATAGCCTCCCTTTATTTATACTTCATTTGATCCCACGCGATATTTACAGAGATACTTCTGTCACTATCATCAGATGAGAAAACGAGGGCAGAGATTTTCTTCAAAATCTCATAGATTTTTTTGTCATGACAGAACGTGACAGTGTTGTGATCATCGTGATTACTAGCTCATTTATTGCTTTTAAAGTTACTTGTACCGAGGAAATCTTAAAAATATATTCACTCTACCGATTACATGCAGAACCATGTTATCATTTGCGTTATACACTCTTAATGTCTTAAATCTAAAATTAAAGGATTTGAACCGATTACTCGCGGTCTTCTCGAGGTTAGTGGAAGAAAATTGTATGGATGGGGAGAGGGAGAAGGAGATTTGGATTAAGGATTAAAAAATTTCACTATTTCTAAAACATGTACTTAATTCTATCAACGTTATATCAACTCTGTAATTATACAATTATTACATAAACAAATATACAAAAAAAAAAAAAACAAGCATACTCACACAAAAAACAAACTAAACACAAGGTTAATCAAACTTACAATCTAAGGTTAATATTCTTCAAGAAAACATCGCGTCAGATCGCGTCTAGCCAAAATATCCCGAACTGGAACATTAGGTTGCCTACACAGAAACACATTCTGAGTTTTACCTATCGCGTAAAATCTCCCTTCGTTAAATTTTGAGCTATACTTGGCATAAACAGTGAAATCGTTTGCAAGCATGTATACTAGACTGATGCAAAATTTGAAATTTCCACTCCACAGTGCTCAAACGGTTCCAAATTGGGCCCTGATCAACGTCCCAAATTTTGAACTCAATTAGTGAGAAACTGACTTGGCACAAACCATTTGAAGTTTATATGGGAATTACTATGGAGAAATCATAATTGCGGTTCATATCTACCTCAAAATTCACCAGTTCACTCTACTTTAGAAAATGATAGTTGAGGTTGTTGAAAATTTTCTCAGCTACAACTTTGTTCAAGACCACTTTTCGATCAAATGTAAGGAACAAAAATTATTAATGATTCAAGTCACTGATGTCTTATGATTATGCTCAATCAACTGTTCAGCAGGCAACATTGTTGTTTCTATCGCGAAGAATAGAGGACAACAATCAGGGGGAGAGGTAGCTCATTGATTCTTCCGGTTCGCCTCACAGTAAAAAAATATGAATATTACACGCAACGTAAATTATGCAAACATGTAAATAAATAGCAACGTAATCTTTTTGTACACATAATTTTGAGTAAAAAATCACGCACACTAAAAGCCATCTTTTTTTACTTAAAAATATATCGTTCTTGGTTGAATTTTACCCGAATGTAGGGCTTTATCATCGGCATGTAAAATTCAATCTTCAAACATGTAAATTCCCAGGAACCAAACCATATGTTTACACACCAGTGTAATTTTGAAGCAACCTTCATCTAAATCTGAACATATTTTTTTTATCAGTCGTGCTTCGTTGGTGTCAATCGTTCTTCAAACGCGCGTCGCGTCATGTAGTGAAAAAAATGTCCGCGATCAAGTGTAATTTTTGTGAGTTGCAGATTTCTGATATTGATTATTTAATCCGTCACTTGCGCGTCCACAAACAGTGGACAATTACAGAGTGTGCTTTTTATGTGGAATTAGTTTTAAATCGTTTCGCGCGTACAAAAACCATTTGCGACACCGCCATTTTCGGATGAGAAATCCGATACAGAAGCTGTTCGAATGCTCCGTCAATTCATGTGGTTTTATTGAAGCTGACTTCAAAATAATGATGAAGCACTTGAATCAGCATTTGTCAGCAGGGCAACCCGTTTTTTGTCCCTTCGGATGCCGAAAAGAAAAGCCTTTTTTCACCGTCAACAGCCTCAAAATCCACAAAATGTATTTCCACCGGAATGGAAATTCGAGAGGAATTGATAAAAGCAAAAGTTCCAAGTTTCAAGAGCCTTTTTTATGTGGGGAAGACCCTGTAGTGATAGATTCCGGAAGTAACGGGGAAGAAATGGCGGAGAGTGTTGGAATAATTGAGAACAATGATCCTTCGAGCAAAATCGTTTCTTTATTTGGATCTCTTTTCCTGAAATTGTTGTCGAAAAACCATGTTACAGATACAGCTATTCAGGAAATCGTTTCCGCTTTAGGAGAAGCTGCCATTTTGCAAGCTGATTTCCACAAAAACTGCTCTGATGTAACCGTCAACGATTCAGTTTGTTTTGAAAACCAACAATCATGCGAAACAAATCTTTTTAAATACATGTTTGGTGCCAAAGGTGTTTTCCGGTCATCGTACATGCGGAAAAAGTTCTTTCGTGACAACTACAAATTCGTTCCTCCGATTCAGGTGTCACTCCAAAGAGATCAAGAGCACAAGGAAAGTTTTTATTTCTATGTACCAATCTTAGAAACTCTGTGTACAATGTTGGACGATAAGAAGACGTACGAAGCAGTGTTTCGCCAAAAACCTAAAATTCAGGGTAATCTACAAGACTACGACGATGGTTTAAAGTTTAAAAAAAGTTCATTTTTCAATCATAAAACTTTAAACATTTTTATCTACCAGGACGCAGCTGAAATGGTAGTCAATGCCCTCGGCAACGCTACATCTCGTCACAAGTTATTGTGTGTTTACATGGTGCTGGGTAACTTGGACCCACATCTGCGTTGCCTCACCGAAAACGTCCAACTTCTTCTGTTGTGCAAAACCAAAGACTTTTCTTGTTTTGGAGGAAACCGAGTCTTTCGAAGATTGATTGAGGATATAAAAGTCTTGGAAGATGAAGGCATCGTTGTACACGGAGGGGGTTTTGCAGAGAGGGTTTATGGGTCAATTTTTACCACTTTGAATGATAACCTTGGCGCTCACCAGCTTGCTGGTCTTGTAGAAAATTTTTCCAGTAGTTCCTATTTCTGTAGAAGTTGCTACGTGGAGCTGAATGAGTACAAAAGCGATTGGTTTCAAGAAGCTGAATTTAGGACACCCCAGACTCATCTGATAGATCTTAAAATGATCGAAAATAATCCATCCAGTGTTCCATATCGAGGTGTCAAAGTGAATAGCATTTTTGATGAATTGAAACACTTCAAATTTTTTGACTTTGGAGCACCTCCCTGCGTTGCGCATGACTTATTTGAAGGTTGGGTTAACTACGACTTGTTCCTCATACTAAAACGTCTGGCTAAGGAGAAAAATATCTCGGCACATTTCCTCCAAGGCCGAATTAACGATGTTGCTGCAAGGCTAAAATTAAATACAAAAATATCTATCGATTTTTCCAGAAAAGCCAAAAATTTTCAGGCAAAAGCCTGCGATATTTGGCATGTTGTACAAATAGTTCCTTTTATATTTCGTAACAAATCAGTTGACCATGATTATCCAATGCTAAAGATGCTTATCTTGATTAAAAATATTACGGATATTGTCACATCACCTTTAGTGTCTATAGACCAGACTTTCCTGTTACACTCCTTTATAACGGAATACTTAGAGCTGAGAAATACACAGTTTGATACTCCTGTTCGGCCAAAGCACCATTTCACGACACACTATCCTTGGTTGATTCGATCGCTGGGTCCTCTTATGTCCTATTGTACACTGTTTTGTGAGAGAAAGCATTGCTTTTTCAAGCGGGCGTTGCGTAGCACACTAAATTTTAAAAATGTACTGAAATTCTGTAGTGAGCAGCACCAGTACTACCAAGCACTTCTACATGGACAAACAAACAGATTTGAGTTGAAGTTTTTGGTTAATAGCTTCGTGGAAAGCTATGAGTATCTCCCCCAAGATGTACAGCTTCATTTACATAATTTTGCACTGATAGGTGACCAGTTCGTATACGCCGAAGTACTGTGGACATAATTATTCACGAGGCACTTATCTGTCATCGAGCTATCGATCAACTACCCTGGTTATCGCCTGGTACCTTATAGCACGATGCTAGGAGGCGAACCGGAAGAATCGATGAGCTACCTCTCCCCCATCATTTCGTTGGCGTCTGCAATGGGAAATTCTCATAGCAGGCGTTGACGATGGGACGTTGTCGAGTTGTTGAATAGCAACTATCGTGGTAACTCACCGATTACCTGTCGATCTGCCAAATTTGGAAAGACGTCTGCATTGAATTGTCTCATATAATAATATTCCGCCCACTATATCACAAGAAATTGCGAGTAGCTGAGTGGAAAGGAGATAAGTTAAGCATTGGGTACAGGACCAAGTCTCCCCTGGGCGGTGCAAGAAGATGAGCGCAATAGAATCATCAAGTTGCCATAAGGCACGGAATGAGACTATTGCATGGCTGGGTAGTCAAAGTCTTCCATACGTTAGTCATTTCAGGTGGATTAGAACAGGTTTAGGTGGGCGTTGGCCAGATTTGGATTTTTCAGATGTAATCCTGGATAGGACCCTGTCATTGAACGTCGCGTGAAAGTGGAACTTAATGAAGGCCTAAGTACTTTTTCGTAGTTTTTAGTTTTCGGATTTGAAAGATCGTCGGTTACAGTCCCTCCTCATGGACATGGAGGTTGACGGTACTGAAGCAAAGGGTTATGTTTAATTTCTTTATATTTGCAACGATGATGATTTCCTATAGTGACACATATCACCTTCTGAATGCTTCAGTAGGCCTCAAACGATTAATTCTTGGTTGTTAATAGAACTTCCTTGATGAAATGGGCTGCTTCATGCAGACTGAGCAATTCTGATTATAGTATCAGATTTGTTCTGTATACGGAGGAACTGGGAGGGCTTATTAGAAACTTCTCACCAATAAAGTAATGATTTTCTAGTAAATTTTGCATTTAATTATATTAATACTTTATTTTTAGCATACGATACAAAAGTGCTCGTTTTTGCGTAAAATAATCAATATTTATTTTGTAATTACGTTTAAAAGTTTTTTTTTGTGATCTGAAAATTTTCCTAGTTTGGTTAGAAGTTTCGAAGCTAACGCATGTCCGCAGGCCTAATAGAAAGATAGGCAGAAAAAGTGATTTTCGGAGTTTTATTCGTTAGGTGTTGTAGTGGAGATTTGTGTTGTTGGATGCAGGAGGAGATTGGAGGGCGGAAGTTTGACGCATAGAGCCTGCCAATTTCGCTTTCAGAATGTCGCAGTCAGCGGTTTTATGATTCGTGAGCGCTCGCGATTCGTAGAACCGTTGATTGTGACTGCAAGTGGATTTGGCAGGTTTTGTGAGTCGGACGTTTGCTTTTTGGCCTATTCTTGTGTCTAACATGTGCAGAGTATCATTATAGGGTCTAATGGTTTTGAGATTCCTGGTTGCATGAAATATATTTGTGAGAATATCTTTTTGAGATTTTAGTAGTCACGTTTTGTTTGTAGTTTATATTTTATTTCTTTCATGTAATTATCGTAAATAATAGTTATTCAATAATAGATAGTTCATCCATATATTCGGACTTTGACGCGAAGCGCTGTGGATTATGAGATGCTTGATGACCCTGGAGGGATCGATTTTGCTTACTGAGCAAAAAATCATGGATTTAATTTCAAGCTCTTCCACAGCACAATAAATCGCCAACATCATTTGTATATTTGATATTGAACATTAATCTTGGAAACTATTTGCATATCAAGCGAAAACGTAGTCCTGTATTGTCGCGAAGCGTTATGGTTCTGAGATGCTCGATGACCCTGGAGGGATCGATTTTGCTTACTGAGCAGAAAATTATGGGTTTAATCCCAAGCTCTCCGTCATGACTCTTAAAATTCATGATCACTAAACAAAATGAATATGTTCTTTCGATAGCCGGCTATCGATAGATTAAATAAACAACAAATTAACAATACATACTTTTGGTTGCATCGCCAACTTGAGGTGAATCCTAACCGAATACCCTACCCAACCCTCCAACTCCGTAGCACTTATGAGGGTGTCGCTAAGTCGGTGGCCTTTCGTTAAGTAAGTACTACATCAACATTTCCTTCCCTATCCCTAGTTATGGTAAAGATGGGCGTGGCCGGGAATAGCGACAGTCATGCTTCTGTTACTCTTGTTTTGATTGGAACCAATGTTTACTCCCCAGCATTATTCCTGAAAGTAGTCTTACTGAGAATTTCAGAAGAGACGTGAGTGTCGCTAGTATCCAATCTACGAAGTATATCATAACAACGCTAACGCTAACGAAAAATAGAGGACAAAAATCATGACTACTATGTCACACTGCAGAATACAGTGTTATCCACAATCAGTTATCAATCTCTTAAACAATTAATAACTATTTAATTTGTCGTTTGGCTGAAAAACGATACAAATTTCCATAAGAATAGCAATAGATTTTGTTAACAGTACAATATGTAAAAAGGCTAGAATACAATGAACAAAAAGTTTTGTTTTCCCATAGTAATTTCCATATAAACTTCAAATGGTTTGTGCCAAGTCAGTTTCTTATCAAATGAGTTTAAACTTTCGGAGGCTAATCAGGACCCGATTTGGAACCGTTTGAACACAGTGGAGCGAAAATTTCAAATTTTGCATCAGTCTAATGCATACAATATTGCGCTTAAATTTACACGAAAAATCGCGTTAATTTATGCCAAATCTAGCGTTAATTTTATGTGCGCTATATCTCGCAGAAATTTACATGAATTTTTCGAACGGTGTACCTCGAGCCCGAAGGGAGTCGTACAACTCGGATCTAACTCCACGGTGCTCATCACATGACCAAATAATGTGATCTGCGTCCTGGTTACCTTGTCCACATTCACAGAGATTGCTGTCCCTCAGCCCAGCATTGAAAGGGTTTTTCGATCCGCGCACAAGAAAAGTTTCTACAGCCCATTGTTCAAAGCGACGTCCCGGCACTAATATTCGATCGAAACTGTTGCCATAACGCGTTTATCTCGAAACATGATTTTTCAAAACTGCGTACAATCTCATTTGAAACCGGTTCAATTAAAAGACTTCTACCTTTGACCATTCGAAAGAAAACCTTTTTCATTGAAGGAATGATCTATAAAATCTACAAATTCACTATTTTTTTTCTGAAGCCTTAAATCGACCAAAAAGTTTGAGATCGCACCATTTCGTCAAATTTGAAGTTTTTTACCCGTTCTTAGGCCATTCCTCCGATAAATTTAGTTCACTTTCAAGCCTTATTAATCGTGTTGTGTTTCAGATCGATCCTGAGGTACCAACATAGAGGTAACTCTAAGACCAGAAGGTCCCGAAGAAACGTGCTCAACTTTTTGGCTCAGCTCTGGTACTATCTTCGGTCCCAAGCTAATCGATGCACCCCTAGAAACATAGGAAAATCCACTAACCCCTCATTTTATCTGTCAAATTTTCATAGCGAATCAAAACAAACATTGTGTAGTACTAGAATTTAGACTAGAATGGGGTACGTTAATCGATTTGCTTGGGACCAATACGCTAGTCAAGTAGTGAGCCAATTTAAAATCGATAGTTTCGCATTGATTGTTGGTACCAGGCTGTACGCAGTTTGGCAATTCCAGGCGCACACTACCTTACTCAAAACGTGACCACGGGCGCCATTTTGTTTTTTTCGCCTTGTAAAAATTTGGAAATAAAGACAAAGTTCTAAGCTTTTTGAATTTTCATTGGCCCACAAAAAAATCCTGCTTACTTGTTGGCCATTTGAATGAGAACCTTCCCTTAACTTCAAAGTCATGACGATATTGTTCGCAAATTTTACTCGAGTTTGAATAGTATCAAGCATGGAGTTAGTTTTTAGCATATCAGTAATCAGACCGATTCCAGTTTTTCTTGGGCAGATCTTTCAGAACAACCTTTTTTCTTCTTGTTTGGTTTGTTTTCCGTCGATCTAGTTTTCCGTACTGAGTACAAATGCCACTGAAGCCAGGGAGGCAGCTCCCACACCTGGACCCTACATATCGACCCATCACCTCATGAACCGGTGACTACTTCCCTTCCGAAGGAAGGTGTGATCAGAGATTTTTGTGTTTATTCCACTTCTCGCGCGAATCGAGATGACCATTCTCGTTTCCCTCTCGCGTGACAATTCTCACTCTATTCCGAATGTCGACTCGCACGACGCGAGATGTTCATTTTGCATCGAGAGGAAGGATGAATCGCACGCGAAGTGCTGTTCATTTCAAGAAACGTCAAACTGAAAGAGTTCATCGCGGAAGCTATGATAAGGACGTATGCAGTATTTTCTGATAAAACAGTAATTTGATTTTGGTATAAATATCAGTTTTTTCAATAAATAAAATCATAGATATGGATAAAAACAATAGAGCACACGTTTTTCTATCAATTGAGAATTATAGTTTAAGGTTCTAAGTAACTTTCTGTGCCATTTCGATACCACCACCGGTTATGTAATTTGGTCCTTTTTTGAGAGAGGTTTGTTGTTTTTAATTCGAAGATCTGTTTTTTGTGATCAACCAATCGTAGTCAAACCCGGTGTTTAGTGGAAAGTTTTTCCGAATAGTTGAGTTTTATGCTTTTTTTTGGTTTTCTTGACCTGGAGAAAGAAATTGAAAATCCGCGATACAGCGGGATTGGAGTCGAGAAGCCAAGATCGAAACCGTTCAACGGTATTCGACTCTCGAAAAGAGAAGCTAAGCGTTGCGACGGGATAAGTGCCTATGAATGATACAATGAATAAAACAATCTCAGATGAAACAACTTAAATTAACCTGGAGTATTTTTGAAGTCCATATTGTCTTCTTTCTTGTTTGTTGATTTTTTTTATTTTTTTTACTATCGTGATTCTAATTCATCACTAGGTTTTATCAATGATCCACTTCACCGCGCGAACCTCAAGTCCTTCGACGAACAATCTCTTCCCGGCGGGGATTTAAGTCAGCGTGTTTTAAATCGCAGCCCGAGTCTCCCCTCCTGCCGTTGAGTCCACGCAATGTGGACCAATCTCATCGACCAGGAGAAGAAGGATATAGCCATCGCCAACAACTCGACTTCCGATAGGAAGCCGGTTTTACCCTTCTTACAGATAAGGGTATTCATATCAAGTGCCAGGTGATAGGTATTGTAGTCTTCCTATCGAACGCTATTGAATATCTTAGGAATTCCAAGATCCGGAGATAAAACAAGATCTGACAAAATTTGAATTATTCGTACAAAACAGCATATCTCCTAAACAAAACAGTTGCCAAACGAAAGGTATTTAAATCCCACAATTCTTTAGCTGGGATTATCTGGAGTTGGATCAGACATTCTTGAGTTATGACTGCGAATGATTTATAAATGCCTGGTTATGGGTACAAAACATCATATCTTCTCAACAACTGAACCGTGTTTGACAATACAACCGCCAAACGAATGGAATTGAAGTCCCACTGTACTCTATTTAAAAATATTTGGAGTTAGTTCAGAAGTTCTGAAGTTATGACCTGAATAAAGTCTGGGTTTGTCAGTTCCGTGGTACAAAATCACATATCTTCTCAACTACCGAACCAAATTTGACAAAACAGCCGTATTCTTTCGTTAGGCAGTATCTTAGCTGGGAATATCTGGAATTGGTACAAAACACGATATTTTCTCAACAACTAAACTAAATAAAATTGACTAAAAAATCGCCAAACGAAAGGTATTGATACTCTACAGTACCTGAACGAGGAATATCTAGATTTTAATGATCTGGGAATGCCAGGTTATTGGTAAAAAATGGCATATATCCTCATTAACTGTAACAAATTGGACAAAACAGCTGCCAAACGAAAGGTCCTGTGACCTTATAATTTTTTTTCTTGAATGTCATAAGCGATTGACTGTTGTCGAAGTTATCATCAGAACCACTGATCCAAATTTGACATACCAACCACCAATCGAAAGGTTTTGAATTTCAGCAAATCTCTAATTAAGAAAATCTGAGATTGGTTCACACTATCTGAAGTTATAAGTTATGAACGTTTTTTTTAAATATTAACGATGAATGATATCTGACATAAGAGTAGTTCAGAATATTCTCACTACGGAGCGCTATAATACATGTGAAATTCCCGCATGTGATATATACGTGCAATTTTCTCATATACAATAGCTCGAGATCCTGAGCAGACAGAAAGCTACTGTTTTGGGCAAACTTGTTCATTGGGTCAAGACTTTTTGGCTGGTGCACAGTAGCCCAAAATTTTCTCACCACGTGGCGCTAGTAAACGTGTACAATTCTCGCGTATGCTATAGCTCGTGATTCTGAACAGGTAGAAAATTACTGTCTTGGAAAAAGTTGTTCATGAAGTCAATGTCTATTGCTTGGTGCACAATAGTTCAGAATTTGCACACTAAGTGACGTTAGTATACACGCAAAATTCTAGCATGTAAAATATCTCGAGATTCTGTTCAGATAGATTTCGCTAGTGGACAGTAGTTCAAAATTTTCTCACTACGTAGCGCTAGAATACACGTGAAATTCTCGCATGTGGTTTGTTTCGAGATCCTGACCAGATAGAAAGTTTCTGTCTTCGCAAAGTTGAGAATTTCCTAAGCGGCGCTAGTATACACGTGAAATTTTCACATGTAAAATATCACGAGATCCTGACCTATCTTCGGCAAAGTTGTTCAGGGAGCCAAAGCCTTTTGGCTGGTGGACAGAAATTCATTTTGTATACACGTGCAATTCTCGCATTAGATATATTTCGAGACCTGCTAAACTGTCATTGGCAAAGTTGTCCAGGAGATCAAAACTTTTGCATTGGTCGACAGTACAGAATTTTCTCGCTATGCGGCGCTAGGATGTACGTAAAATCTTCGTATATATAATATCTCGAGATCCTGAACAGCTAGAAATTTACTGTAGTTGGCAGCTGTTGAGGAGATAAAGATCTTTTAGCGGGCAATTCTCGCATATCAAATATCATAAAATAAAAATACAATTTACATCAGCCTAAGTAGGATAAGCCAAATATATTCTGGAATTCTTTTATTGGTGAAGATTTTCATGCAGATTTGTGGATACATAAATTGAGGTGAGTCGTTCCACTTGTTTACCTTTGATAAATTAGTGGTAACACGTATGTCAGATAGAAAACATTATCTTAAAAGATCAATATCGTTGAAACTTAAACCAAATGAATGTTTAGAGTCTCCCTTTCATTTAAGGCTAATTTCAAAATGTCTTATTGAGGGGTCAGAACAAAAAAAATCCTTGTATTAACGTGTCGCGGACAACGAGACTAACTCAGAGAGTGAGGCATTTTTGCTCAGTTGAATGGAGAAATTTATAAAACTGTACCCTCTGATCATAAGTTTTAGGACATGCCCTAGAAACGTCAAATTTTCGTTCTTTTTAGAACATTTTAAAGATTTTAAATGGAAATACGAAGGGGCAAATTGCTCAATACCATTTTCAAATTTTGTATACCAAAGCTTCACCCAAAGTTACACTATTTTTCGAAATTTACTCTTAAGAATAATGATTAATTTTCTCAGAATTGACTTGGAAAAAAAATTGAAACTAAAAGTAGTAGTAGAACCCTTATGCTATACCATTTATACCATTCAAATAACCTAAGGAGATCAAAAATTGGACGTAACATTAGAGAGCTTTGAACAAAACACATTTGCATGTTCACCATCCGGAAGAACTTTGCCGCATGTACAACTTTGACGATGACAGTTACTTCCTGACCTTAAGCTATAGCATATACAAATATTTTACATGCACACTAGCGCCGCATACCGAAAATATTCTGAACTATTTATTGTTCACCAGTAAAAAAGTTTTGATCTCATAAACAACTTTGTCGAAGACAGTACTTTTCTAGCTGTTCTGAATCTCGAGCTGTAGCATATATGAGGATTGCACGTGTATACTAGCACAGCACAGTGAGAAAATTCTGAACTACTGTTCACCAGCCAAAAAACCTTGACCTCCTGAACAACTTTGCCGAGGACAGTAACTTTCTATTCGGTCAGGATCTCGAGATATTTTATGCGTGAAAATTTCACGTGTATACTAGCGCCACGTAGTGAGAAAATTCTGAAAAATTGTGCACCAAAAATAGGTTAAAGCCAACTTTGTTCAAGGCAATAACTTTTTATCTGGTCAGGATCTCGTTGTAATCAATGAAGTCAAATCTCACGTTGTATGGCCACAGTTTACGCAGTTTCCATTTACATTTTCCCTATTATCCTTATTTTAGATGTTTACTATAATCAAAGTTTAGCTTGTTTAAATCAAAACAAGTTTTTTGAGGAATACTCGTTGGTTTCAGAACGATTGGTAACTCAGCAACAAAATGGCAATGGAAAACTCATGTGTGTTGTACAACAGGGCGAGTAACGGAGGGTTAATAAGCATTCGTGTTTCGGAACCGAAGACAACTATCCGTTCTATGGAACCGTGGTCATACCTTTCATTTGATGGGTCTTTCATCCTCACTCACACACACACAGACACACTCACACACTCTCTCACACACACACACACACACACACACACACACACACACACACACACACACACACACACACACACACACACACACACACACACACACACATACACACACACACACACACACACACACACACACACACACACACACACACACACACACACACACACACACACACACACACACACACACACACACACACACACACACACGCACACACACACACACACACACACACACACACACACACACACACACACACACACACACACACACACACACACACACACACACACACACACACACACACACACACACACACACACACACACACACACAGGGCTACAAATGGTGAGTTGACAACCTAGCTCTGGTTCTCACAAGTTCCTACCTCACGCCTCCCCGTGGTGTAGCCTGGGCAATGTTGTCCTTCTGACAATAGCAAAGTGAGGGGGTGCGACGCGAACACTGGCGCGGTAACCATAACACGGCGATAGAGGAAATGCTTCGTCAACCCGCAGGAGTGCCAACCGGCACATTAGGATCGACGCCAGTAAGATCCTTATTACGGCATACTGGATACGGCATGGAACTATGGACACGACACGGCACAATGGATTGGATACCACGCTACAGGGCTGACAGTCGTGCTATTCTGCTCCCTAAGTAAAGAAGGGTGACACCTTCTTGAAATGGCGAGTGGGCTAATAGTGCGGCTGCCCCCGTCCCGGTAAAACCTTGACCTTGGCAGGCCTCCGGATACGTTCAAAACTCGTCACCAATTGGTGATTGGTGAGTAGTAGGCTCAGATGTAACATTCCTGACTTACGCCGATCTGGCTCTGAACACGGCCCCCATGAAGGACCGTGTCAACCCTAGCATGGCCTCCCTGCTTGCATAGATAACCATGGGATCACGATAGGAGACTACATACAACGAGTGGAGATAGCGGCCCGAAGGGGGGACCCATCAGAATGGATAAAATTGGAGAAAAAAATAAAAATGAAGAAAAAGAAAAAACCAAAAAAAATATGAAGAACGACGGCAATACGCCAGACAGTGAAAACGGAGGAGCAAACGTGTTCGCAAGGAGTGGGATATTGCAGAGATCACCAGTGTCGAACCTGGGGGTCACTGCGAGTTCCAGCAGCAGCAGTAAGTTTCAAGAAGAGCAGCCAGGCGTTGGGCTAAGCCAGATATTCACACCAATATCCAGTAGTAGCAAATCCCAAGAACTGCAGCTCGGGAGAACCAAAATGACGGAGGTCAGGAGGAAGATCGATGATCTCTATGTGTTCGTGAAGGATAAAAACAACGTACACAAAGAGATCAAGCAACTTGTGACCGGTATCAAATCCGGCATAACAGTGGCAGATCGGGAATGTCAAGAGTGGAGAAAAAGGGCCGAAAATGCCGAAAAGGCTCTGCTGGAGGCCAAGGAGAGCATAAGACTGGCTCAAGCACATGAGACTCCGAAGGGACCCACAAATCCACGTCCTGAAAAGAGAGATAGGGACACGCCAGGAGATGAGGAGGAGCCCAAAAAACGCAGGGACGACGAGGAAGGCATCAAGGAGATGGGAGAAAATGGTGCGTGGCGTAAAGTCGAGAACCAGAAGGAGAGGAAGAAAAAACAGAAGGAAGATGAAGTGAGGAAGAAGGAAGAGGAAGCGAGGAGGAAGGAAGAAGAAGCGAGGAAGAAGGAAGAGAAGAAGAAGGAAGACAGGAAGAATAAGGAGAATCCTAGGCCTCGTAGGGAGAGAAGCAAGGGTGACGCTCTGGTTGTTGAGGCGAAGGACAAAACGTCCTACGCAGCACTCCTCCGGAAAGTGAGAGATGATCCGGAGTTGAAACACTTAGGCGAGAATGTGGTGAAAACCAGGCGAACCCAGAAAGGCGAGATGCTATTCGAGCTGAAAAGGGACCCTACGGTTAAGAGCTCAGCTTTTAAGGAGCTCGTCGAAAAATCTCTTGGCGAGACGGCGAACGTAAGAGCCTTATCCCAGGAGTCAGTGGTCGAGTGCAGGGATCTGGACGAGATCACAACAGAAGACGAGTTGAAAAGTGCGCTAAAGGTGCAATGCAACCTGGGAGACGTACCGATGGCAATTCGGTTGAGAAAGGCGTATGGTGGCACGCAGACGGCGTCGATACGACTTTCTTCGGACGCAGCTAACGAGCTGCTGAAGACTGGCCGAATCAAGGTTGGGTGGTCAGTGTGCCCGTTGAAAGCTATTCCTCGGGTATCTAAGAAAATGGAGAGATGCTACAAATGCATGGGCTTCGGTCACCAGGCGAGACACTGCAAAGGCCCTGACAGATCTGATCTGTGCAGGAAATGCGGAGAGAAGGGGCACGTTGCAAAAGACTGTACAAAGCAACCGATGTGCATGCTCTGCAAAAAGGAGGACGGAAATGGCCATGTGACGGGAAGTTTCAGGTGCCCTGAGTTCAAGAAGGCGATGGTGGGCCAGCAATAATGAAGGTAACCCAAATAAATCTCAATCATTGTAACACAGCACAGCAACTGTTGTGGCAGTCAACAACGGAAACAAAGTGCGACGTTGCAATCATTGCAGAGCCATACCGAGTCCCTCTCGATAATGGTAACTGGGTGGCGGATAGAGCAGGAATGGCGACCATACAAGTCATGGGCAGGTATCCCATACAACAAGTGGTGGCAAGCTCATATGAAGGTTTCGTGATCGCCAAAATCAATGGAATCTTTGTATGTAGTTGCTACGCACCCCCGAGATGGACAATTGAGCAGTTCCACCAGATGCTAGATGGGCTCACCGAAGAGCTCATTGGACGGAGACCAGTCGTCATCGCAGGAGACTTCAATGCTTGGGCAGTGGATTGGGGGAGCAGATGTACCAACGCAAGAGGGTATAGCCTGCTGGAAGCTCTGGCAAAGTTGAACGTCAGTCTGGCCAACGAAGGAACCATCAGCACCTTCCGCAAAGATGGTAGGGAATCCATTATCGACGTTACTTTCTGCAGTACGTCGCTAATGGCAAATATGAACTGGACGGTGTGCGAGGAGTACACCCATAGTGACCATCAGGCGATCCGGTACAGTATCGGCGAACGAACACCGGTGGAAATGCGGAGGACGAAAGTAAGCGAGCGGAAGTGGAAGACGAAGGCATTCAATAAGGATCTCTTCATCGAAGCTCTAAGGGTAGACAACAGCGTCCCGGGCCTAAGCGCGAATGAGTTGACCGAATTATTAGCAAGGGCATGTGACACAACTATGCCGAGAAAACTGGAGCCAACGAACAGGCGGCGTCCAGCCTACTGGTGGAACGAGGAAATTAGCACCCTCCGTGCTACTTGTCTTCTAGCCAGAAGGCGTGCTCAGAGAGCAAGAACAGAAGCAGACAGAGAGGAGCGCAGGGTGGTGTTCCGAGAGGCCAGGGCTGCACTGAAACGAAAGATAAAGCTGAGCAAGTCAAATAGTTTCAAGGAATTGTGCCGCGATGCCGATGCCAACCCCTGGGGCAACGCATACCGAGTTGCGATGGCGAAGATCAGAGGCCCAACGATGCCGGTTGAAATGTGTCACAACAAGCTGAAAGTCATCGTGGAGGGACTTTTCCCACAGCATGACCCAACGAACTGGCCACCTACACCATATGGCGAGGTAGATGAAGACAACGTTGAACAAGTCTCCAACGAGGAACTCATAGCAGCAGCGAAAGGGTTGAAAGCGAATAAAGCTCCCGGCCCGGATGGAATTCCCAACGTGGCGTTGAAGGCGGCGATCCAGACGTTCCCGGACATGTTCAGGATGGTGCTGCAGAAATGTCTGGACGATGGTCAGTTCCCTGATAGGTGGAAGGTACAAAAGCTTGTGCTGTTGCCGAAGCCCGGAAAACCGCCGGGGGATCCTGCATCGTATAGGCCAATATGCTTGCTGGATACTGTAGGAAAGCTCTTAGAGAGGATCATCCTCAACAGGCTGACGAAATGCACGGAGAGTGAACACGGATTGTCGGAGAGACAGTTTGGATTCCGGAAAGGGAGATCGACGGTGGATGCAATTCGGACAGTGATTGACAGAGCCGAGAAAGCTTCCAAACAGAAGCGGAGAGGAAATCGATACTGCGCCGTGATTACGATCGATGTCAAGAATGCATTCAATAGCGCCAGCTGGGAGGCCATCGCCAAGGCGCTCCATAGAATGAGGGTTCCAGGCTACCTCTGCAGGATTCTAAGTAGTTATTTCCAGAACCGGGTCCTTGTCTACGTGACAGACACGGGGCAGAAATCGCTTAGAATCACGGCGGGGGTTCCCCAAGGCTCCATTCTAGGTCCCACGCTGTGGAACGGAATGTACAATGGCGTGCTGACGCTCAAGCTGCCCAAAGGAGTTGAGATCGTTGGCTTTGCGGACGATGTCGTCTTGACGGTAACCGGTGAGACGCTGGAAGAAGTGGAAATGTTGGCGGCTGAGGCGATAGATACGATTGGTAACTGGATGCAAGGAGCGAAGCTGCAGATAGCCCACCACAAAACAGAAGTGATGTTGGTCAGTAACTGCAAAGCAGTGCAGCGGGCAGAAATTACCGTTGGAGAGCACACCATTGCTTCGAAGCGCATGCTTAAGTATCTGGGAGTGATGATCGACGACCGGCTAAACTTTAATAGCCACATCGAATATGCTTGCGAGAAGGCGACGAAGGTCATCAACGCAATAGCCAGAATCATGCCGAACAATTCTGGTCCAAGCAGCAGCAAGAGACGTCTTCTGGCTAGTGTTTCCTCATCAATACTAAGGTACGGAGGTCCAGCCTGGATTGAAGCGCTGAAAACGAAGCAGAACCAAAGGAAATTGAGCAGTACGTTCCGGCTCATGGCCATGCGAGTCGTGAGTGCGTACAGAACCATTTCGATGGAGGCAGTATGCGTTATCGCCGGTATGATCCCAATCGGCATCACCTTGGCGGAGGACTACGAGTGCTATATGACGAGAGAAACCAGAGGAGTACGAAAAATGGTGAGAACGGAGTCGATGGCTAAGTGGCAGCAGGAGTGGGATGCAGCAGAGAACGGTAGATGGACACACAGGCTAATACCGACTCTTTCGACCTGGGTGAACAGGAAGCATGGAGAAGCCAACTTCCACTTGACGCAGTTCCTGTCTGGTCATGGCTGCTTCAGGAAGTACCTGCATCGGTTCGGACACACAACGTCACCCTTCTGTCCGGAGTGTGGGAATGTGGAAGAATCACCAGAGCACGTGGTTTTCGAATGTCCTAGATTTGATGATGTGCGAGAGGATATGCTCGCCCTTAGCACGGAGAATGTCGTCGAAGAAATGTGTCGAGAGGAGGGCACCTTTAACGCCGTCAGCAGAGCAGTAACGCAGATCATGTCAGCGCTGCAGCGAAAATGGCGGGAAGACCAACTAGAAAGTAGTAATGTGCTCACACAAGTGCGAACTGAAAGCCGAAGCCGGGAGAACTCTCCGTCAGAGTAGGCTGTATCCACCACCAGAGATAACCGAGTAGAACGTGACGCTGGGAGATAAATGGCTCACAAATTGGAGAGACGATCAGCGAACTGGAAGCGCCAATTAGCTGAGGTAAAGTGAGGTGCGTAATGCACGGCCCCCTCCGAAGTAATACGACAAGTGGTTCCGGGGGAAAAGGGCAAGGCGTCTAAGGAGGTTTTAGTGCGGTAAGAATCCCACACACCGTGTCACCGCGACTGTGCGCCCAGTCGTCAAGCGGTGGCACGATGGCCTTTTTGAAGGTTTCCTCCTTGCCAAAAAAAAAAAAAAAAAAAAAAAAAAAAAAAAAAAAAAAAAAAAAAAAAACACACACACAAAACTTACCGTTTCACTTCCATTTTCACGCTTTTCAAACCTTCTCGATTGCTTCTGGCGTATCGACAACACTCGCATGAAAACGTCATTCCGATCCGAGTTTTGTCGATATACATCGACTATGGGAATGCACCGAAAATTCATCGGAGTTCATTCGTATCGACAAATGTCACTCTATTCGAGTACGGGAATTGGGTGACATAAACGACTCGACTCGGTACGCGTCACGCGAGAAGCGGAATAAACACATTTATGCCTCAGAAAATCCCGGCGGCGCCGACTAGGATTGAACCCAGTCCTTTTGGGGTGAGAGACAATCACGCTTACCACTATACCACCGGTGCTGCTTCAAAACAACCTTGAACACACGTTCAGTGTTGGTGTCGTAAGTGAAAAATTGTATTAATTCTTAGTAAGATACTTGAGAATACGTTTGCATCCTTCCAAGGTTGCAATACAAGGGCATTGAAGGCTTGTATTTAACGAAGTTCTAAAGCTCCGTGAAAAGAGCATGGAAATCAGAAGTGGTTATTGTGATATCTAACATGTGTTATTTACCATCAGTGTATGACAGACAGATAGCGCAGATAGGGCATGAACAAAGACAAGGTGGTAGCCAGAAACGTAGGAAAAGTGAGACGGAGGAATTGTGGAGAAGGTTGGAAGCGAGCGCAAATAAGGAGTGAGTGTGAAAGCTAAAATTGTTAACACCAGAATATTCAATATTCCAAAGTTCCCATAATCTTGAAGGAGGATTTTATGGATGGATTTATGGATCATTCTCATCATCCGTGAGAATATAAAATTGATTCCTCGATTGAATTTCTTCAGCAGGGCGATCAAGGGATTACCCATTTCTTTAGGTGCTATGGCGGCAGTTAAACGTTTCTCCGGTTCTATAACATTCCCCAGAAAACCTTTCCCCAGAATGCACCATTCCCCAGAAAAGCATTCCATTTTTTTTTACTATTGATAATACACTATGTTTACTTTTATGGAACTATGTACACAGCAAAAAAATAATTTTGATATCACATCAAAGTGGATGCACTACAATCATGTCGAAAATTTCATGTAATTTTTATGACCACATAAATAAACAAATGCAGTAAAAGCAGCGTAATGTCAGTTCATGCATTGTATTAATGATAATTTTGTCCTTTTTAGCAAGTAATATTACACCATATTTTCGACATGATTGTAGTGCATCCACTTTGACGTGATATCAAAATTATTTTTTTGCTGTGTATTTATTAATTCCAAACCATTTTTTAGCTCTTCATAAAATGACAACCTTCAAGTTTTCGAGCACTTCGTTCATTAATTCATAAGTCAAAGGGTCTATTATGCAATCCAATTCAACCAGTCGGAAACTGTTAAACCTTATTGAAAAATTGTTCGAGCTGAGTTGAAGAATTTCTCGTGGTGGATTAAAAAATTGGTGCATGGAACGTTGAACTACCGATTACAAATTTATAACATTATTCCACTCGTTATTATCCCAAATGGTCATAACCCCGAATCCCTTGCGAAAAGCTATTGATTATATATTTTCCTTTTATATTAAAAGAAGGGAATATTCCTTCTTTATCGTAAATCCAAAGAATTAATTATTTCCTTTTGTTATATTTTCAAAGAAGGGAATATTCCCTTCTTTATCGTAAATCCAAAGAATCAATTATTTTCTCTTTTATATATTCAAAGAAAGGAATATTCCCTTCTTTATCGTTTATCTAAAGAAATAATTATTTCTTTTCTTATATTTTCGAAGAAGGGACTATTCCCTTCTTTATCATATATTTAACGAATTAATGATGTTCTCTTCTATATATTTATTCAAAGAAGGGAATATTCCCTTCTTTATCGTATATCCAAATAATTAATTCATTCTTTTTGTTATATTTTCAAAGAAGGGAATATTCCCTTCTTTTTCATATTATTTACATATTTAAAGTAGGGAATATTCCATTCTTTATCGTATATTCAAAGAATTAATGATTTCCTTTTCTTAAATTTTCAAAGAACAGAATATTCCCATCTTTATTACATATATAACGAATTAATGATGTTCTCTTTTATATATTCAAAGAAGGGAATATTCCCTTCTTTATCATATATTTAACGAATTAATTATGTTCTCGTTCATATACAGGGTGCGTGACGAATTTTTGCAGTAAATGGCATATTTGAGAAAAAATACACCAGTTAGTTATTCTAGCAATGAATTTTGTGCGATTTATTTTCTTTCGCAACATATGGAAGTTGTAAGTAAATTTATTCAAAAAAATTGCCTTCCCTTTCGACGACTGTAGTTAGACGCTTCCGGAAACTGCAGTATGCACGTTTTAAAATGTTTCGATTTATAGATGTCATCACTGCCTTGATTTTAGCTTTTAGCGACTTAAGTGTGGTGTGAGGGGTTCTATTGGTATCCCGTTGGACGACGCCCTATACAAAATAATCCAACGGATTGATATCGGGACTGCTTGGGGGCCAAATTTCTTCCTCCCAAATTTACGAAATATTTTCCGTAAGCCATTTCTGTGCTTTATTAGCAGTATGAGCAGGTGCTCCGTCTTATCACTTTCCCAAGCCTTTTTTAATATTATACACTGTTCTTTCAGACACATTTCCGACCGAATTATTTCTTTCATGCATACTCCGGCGCGCAACAAAGCGACAACGGCTGACAGATTGCTCTCTTGTTTCGACATCTTTACGTTTACTCAACATTGTTTGTTTAAATCTTACACCTAACAGTATAAGCTATCCAGTGCTGCCAAATATATCTAAATCATGATGCTTCAAATTACTATTTGAAATTTACTGCAAAAATTCGTCACGCACCCTGTATTAAAAGAAGGGAATATTGTAACGAGCATATATGTCGTTATCTATTTTGTTTGTCGTATAATATCAATATTCAATAATATTTGTTAACTACTTAAATAATTAATTATCGCTAGAGATACATTTATGAACTTGCCTAATGTATATTCACCCGATTAGAGTTCTTTATATTCATTTTGTTCACCAGTTGCGCAAAGTAAAATTAAATGAGTTCCCCACACATTTGTGATCGCTTTGATCATCTCGTATCAGCCTACAGGCGCTGGGTTGCTCGATCGTCGCGTAGCTACCGCGAACGTCGGCCCGTTGGAAATCCTTTCACGATGTGTTGACCTTTCCCTAATTTTCTCTCCCATCCTGGTTTTGGGCCGAAGTTGGTTGGGGGATAGAAATCGTTCTTTGGAAAGAGATGCAAAAATTGCGCGCAATGAAACTAATGGGAGCGTGAGAGCAATTTTCGGTATCACGAATTTTAACTTCGTGATTTCCGGTAGCGAAGATTTCAATATCGCGGTTAATCTGAAGATCTTCAAACTTAGTCTTGTTCACTTTGAACTGATCCGTGGAAGAGGCAGGAGTAGTCCGAAGTAGTTCTCACGCCGTGGTGTTGTCCAAAAGGTGACATGATACCTGTTTAGATTAGTGTAGCTTTATTTAACCAAAATCCTTTCCATTAGTTTTTCGTAGCGTAGAAGTGAGAAGTGTGTGCTATTCTCTCAGGTCGTGTGTTATCGAGTTGTGCTTTGGTGAATAAACAGGTAAAATTGAACATGCAATTTGCTTGGTGTAATTCCGTGCTTACACGTGCGTGGTGCAATGGTTATTTTCCGAATGTAGATTCGTGGCAGTGCCGATATACGTCCAACACACCACACCGAATCATCCGTGGCCATTTCTGACCCCACCGTCAGCTTCAAAGTTCCCGAAGAACGCCAGAAGAGGGACGCGAACATCAACGACGCACCCTAGGCAAGGCGATCGACCATTCAACAGCCCAGCAGTTAGCAACACGTTTTTCCTCCCGTTGGTGACGACCAAAGGGATACCGACGCTCGTACCGCGTCGTGCAAGACCACGAGTCGATGATTAAGACGCACCGGTTCATCCGATGCACGTAGCACACATCTAGACTTCCGGCGGTCTCCGCTGTCGAACAACGCAGAAGTAGCAGAGTTCACCGCCACCCCGTCCGTTCATTCGTCGAACGCGCGGTGTCCATCACCAGCATCATGAGAAGGTCGTGAGTACATGTACTATATGTTGTGAGTGTCCATTAGACTGATGCAAAATTTGAAATTTTCGCTCCACAGTGCTCAAACTGTTCCAAATTGGATCCTGATTAGCCTCCCAAAATTTGAACTACTTTAGTAAGAAACTGGCGTGGCACAAACCATTTCAAGCTTATATGGGAATTACTATGGGAAAACTTATGTCTTTGTTTATATCTATCTAACAATTCACCACATCACTGTGCTTTTAAAAATGATAGCAGTGATTGTAGCAAATTTTCTCAGCTACAACTTTGTTGAAAACCACTTTTCAATCAAATGCACGGAACAAAAGTTATTGATGATTCAAGTCACTGATGTCTTATGATTATGCTCATTCAACTGTTCAGCAGGCAACATTGGTGTTTCTGGTGAGAAGAATAGAGCACAAATATCATGGCTACTATGTCACACTGCAGAATACAGTGTTGCTAACAGAACAGCTGCTTGATCATGCCATAAGATTATCAATCTCTTAAACAATTAATAACTATTTAGTTTGACATTTGGCTGAAAAACGATGTTCTGCAAAATTGTAGCTTAGAAAAATTCCCGTGAGAATAGTTATAGAACTTTTCAAAAAATCAACATGGAAAATGCGTAGAAGACAATGAACAAAAAGTTTGGTTTTCCCATAATAATTTCCATATAAACTTCGAATGATTTGTGCCATGTCAGTTTATTACCAAATGAGTTTAAATTTTGGCAGGCTCATCAGGACATGATTTGAAGCTGGTTGAGCACTGTGGAGCGAAAATTTCAAATTTTGCATCAGTCTAGTGTCCATGCGCATGTGACTCTAAAACGTAACCATTGCTATGCACGGTTACGAGGCGTACGAGCATAAACCGTACTTGCTCTAATTCGATTTGGCGCCAAATTCTTTCCGGTGCAAAGCAACGAAGAAATGCAAGTGAATTAGATTCATTGATAAGCACCCAAAGCCAAGCACACACACACCCCCGCACGATAGGAATAGGGATCTATGAAAAGGTAGAATGAGAGTAGATAGGAGACGAGTCTGAAGAACAAATGAACACTCTGTACTGTGGTAGGACAATATAAATGGATAAAAGCTCCACTGTTTTTGCGAACCTTACAAATGAATAGAATAAAGCTCTTTGTAATATATTTCAAACGTATTTTTGTAGTTATCGCTGAGAGTAGATCCCGATGAAGTGATACTGTCTGAATAGGTGTTCATGTTGCTGGGTTTTCGTTAGCATATATTTACTTGCTAATTTAATTTACTGGGGAGGTTGGCTCCGAATCCAACCGAGCAACTCTCTAATTGTATAATTTGGGAAAATCAGAGCCTTCCCCTGAAAGGTCTCATACGGTCGGGCAACCCTATCCCTGGTAGGTGGTCTCCTTCGGGAGTGGTGCTTAAGCCACTTTTACTTGAAAACGGGAAGACTGCATGGCTGATCGGTTACGCTATCAGTCCAAAATCTCTCTGGTTGAGGTAAAGGACCTCAGTCACTTGATTCGTCTGAATCATCGCATTGATGCGGCCGACCCTCAACTACAACAACAGTCAGGAGAGATGCCAGTACGTAGACCTGTGAACCAGATTTCTGCTGACCAGAGTGACTACGAGAGCGATCAATCGGCATCAATCAATGCGATCGGAAACCGAATTAACAGGAATATTCGACAAGTAATTCAGCAACCCAACCCAAGGGAACAACAAAACACTTCGACATACCAGGGTAATCAACAGCCCAACCAAAGGGAACAGCAAAGTGTAGCGACTCATCAAAGAAATCCAAGCCAGGCAAACACACTCAGTTGTTGGAACTGCCAGGAACGAGGGCATAGCTGGAGACAGTGCCAAAGACCATTGGTGGTATTTTGCTATGGTTGTGGAACTGTGAGCGCTGCTCCAGACCGACGGATGGTACAACCCAAAACCAGGGAAACGAGTAAAGAGGGGTGACGCTGGGAAGTCGTTAATCCCTCCGGTAGCCGATATTCCCAAAACATCATCAACTAATCAAATCTATGATCCCTTCTATCAAATTTACCGCATCAAAATCCGTAACACGAAATGTCCTCATATAAAGGTAAAGATTTTCGAGTCCGAATTTGAAGCCCTGTTGGACTCTGGCGCGGGCATTAGTGTCTTAAATTCACTCGACATTGTCAACAGGTATTCGCTGAAAATACAACCTGCATCCATTCGAGTAACAACCGCTTACGGTTGTCAAGGGTACGTTAACGTGCCGTTCTCGTTCAAAGGAGTCACCAACTTTAGTTGTACCGGATATATCTCGTCATCTGATTTTGGGGGCGGACTTCTGGGAATCATTCGGGATTAAACCAATGATTGACGTAGGTCAGGGTCTCGAAGAATTAGATACCATTGAACGTGGAAATAAGTCACCACTTTGCTTCACTATCGAACCGTCTGGAGAGCTACCAAAACTGGAAAACCTATAGGAAGATGACACGCTGGAAATTCCAGTCTATGAAGGACCAACCGATTCAACACCCGATCTAGACAGTATAGAAACCGAACACAACCTGATGGAGGATCAACGGAGGGAACTTTCGAACGTGGTTAGGCACTTCGAGCTAACGTGCGTGGGAAAACTCGGACGAACGAGTCTGATTGAGCACGAGATCGTTCTCAAGGAAGGCGCTAAACCTCGAAATCCCCCGATGTACAAGTGCTCCCCATACGTGCAACAAGCCATTAACGACGTGGTAGAGCGCTTCAAGAAGCTAGATGCGATAGAGGAATGTTATAGTGAGTGGACCAATCCACTTGTCCCGGTTCTCAAAAAAAAAAAAAAAAAAACGGGAAAGTACGGGTGTGTTTTGACTCGAGGAAAATCAACAAATTAACGGTAAAGGATTCTTACAAGTGGACGAAGGAAGCAGAGGACGGCTTTCGAGAGTTGAAATCGGTGCTGACATCGGCGCCGATTCTGGGTAATCCGGATTTTACGAAGACTTTTACGATCGAGTCGGACGCTTCCGACAGGGCTGTATGAGCTGCGCTTGTCCAAGACCAGGACGGTGTCACTTCTTTATCGCACATCCAAAGAATTAATTATTTCCTTTTCTTATATTTTCAAAGAAAGGAAAACGCCTTGACCAATTAAGAAGTTTTTCTATTCTTTTTATATACACGAAAGAAGATTCCAGGAGTGACTATAATAAACAAAAATAGTCAATCTAATACATGGCATACTTTTCTGGGAAATGGTACATTCTGGGGAATAGTTTGCTGGGGAATGTTATAGAACCGTTTCTCCAACTCGATTTCCAAGCAGATGACTGTAAGAATCCGAAGGATCGAAGAGGATTACCTCGGTCAGGATCCAAACGAGGATCGAAGAGGAATAAGAGTCGAAAAATGTAGGAAATTTGCAGATAAGAGAAGTGTTGTTCAAATGTGTTGTAGCTTTAGGCAGCAGTAACGCTACCTTCAGCAATAATATAATACACAGGACTATAAAAAAATGGATAAACAACTGAATTAATAATAAATTAATAATAAAAAAAAATTGTGTATTTTTATGATAAAGCACAGAGTGAAAGAAGATTTTGAATCGAATTAATTATTGTTTGCCCCTTCAATATTTTGTAATTTTTAAGGTGGGGAGGAACAAGTTTGAAGACATTTTTCTATGGTGCATTTAATCTGGGGATGGGGAGTACTCAAAAGTGCGTGGAAGATGGTGCTGTCAACCCACCACGGCTTCGCTACGGTTTAATTTAGCTAATTTTATTAATTTTTTGCTCCGGTGGTGGTTCATCTTCTTCAATGCAAACTGCTTTCAGACAGCTAATGGAAATTGGCAATTTAATCCCATTGACGATGTCGATGATGAACCGTGCCAAAGTACCGCCAGTCGGGGTGACAAAAAATGATGCCGAACATTCAACATGTTTTAATGATGATATAAAAGACAAACCCGAATTTATTGCAATGCACATACACAGCTGTAACTTTTTAACTATGTTAACAAATGACTTGAAATTTTCAGAGAAGATTCTTAGAGGATGTTTTAGTAAGACACCAATAGACCAAGGTTCAATGGCAAACTAATACCCACTTTTCAATTAGGGAATCCAAAAGCTATCTTTAAACTCTATACAGTTGCGAAAAAGTCCATCCTCAGAATTCCTTGAGGTTCTTTTCAAAATTTTTAGAACTCTATGGGCTCTTTTGAAATTCTTCTCAGAAGTCCTTTGGAATTATTTTAGAACTCTTCTAGACTTTTAGTCAGAACACCTTGGAACTGAAATTCCCTTAAGGCCCACGCACATTAGATCCGGATTGGACGCGTTGCGGCAAAGTGACAGCTAAATCTATTGTCTAACTGTCGAATTAACGTCAACGCAACGCAAACGGATCTAATGTGGGTGGCCCTTTAGAGTTTCAGAATAATTTCCACAATAAATTATTCCCGGAATGAGCCAGCAATTATCGGTACTCCCTTGAAATTTTCCTCCAAATCTCTTTGGAATTTCACTTAAAATTCAATTTTCTCGGTATTCTTTTCGGAATTATCTTGGATTCACTAAGAAATTATACGCAGAATTTTCTTGGAATACTCCCCAGAAATCCCTTGGAACTGTCCTCAGAATTCAATATCCTTGAGGTTCTTCTCGGATTTTTTAGAACTCTCCTAAGAGCTCTTCTCAGAAGTCCACTGGAATTATATTTAGAACTCTTCATGATTTTTTTTCAGAACACCTTGGAACTGAATGAACTAGAAATTATCCTCGGGATTCGCTTGAAATTTTGCTTAAAATCCCTTTGGAATTTCACTCAAAATTTGATTTTCTCGGTATTCTTTTTGAAATTATCTTGGAACTATCTGCAAGATGCACTCCATGCAGCAGATTGTTGCAAATCTTACACCAGAAATTTTCAATACAAACTTTTCCACCAAATAAAGCTTGCCCCAATTTTCAGATTTTTCATCATTATTTTTCAGTAAAGCAGCTTCTCTCCAATCATCAGAATGGTGCAAATTTTGCACCAGAAATTATTATTAAAGTTTGTTTCTCTATTCAGCAGAAGCATGCAAATTTAAGACCAATTTTTTTCCAAAAAGCTTGCCCATCCGTTCACCAGAACGGTGCAGATTTTCCACCAGGAATTTTCAATATAGCTTAATTTTAAATAAAGCTTGTGCCTTCATTTACCAGACCGGTGCAAGTTTTCCACCAGAAATTTTCCGTTCATTTCATTTATCAGAGCAATGCAAATTTTGCACCAGAAATTTTCAATAAAGCATGCTCCTCTATTCACCAGAACGGTGCACCAACAATTTTCAGGGAAGTTTGTTTCACCATGCACCTTTGTGGTGTAATTTTCAAGCTTTGTCTCTTCATGCACCAGAATGCTGCAAATTTTTCACCATGAATATTCAATGAAGCATGGCATTGCATTCATCAGAAAGATGCAAATTATGCACCAGAAAAATTAATAAACCTTGCTTCTACATTCACCCCAGTGTAGCGAATTTTCCACCAGAAATTTTCTGTTCAGTGCGCACCTCCAAATTTTTGGCGTGATTCAACTTTTTCAATCTTCATTTCGATTAGTCCCTACATGCACCACCTTGATGATATTTTTACACCAGAAATATTCAATAAAAAACTATTCCTTCTATTTACCACAACGAAGGTGAATTTTTAAACCTTAAATTTACCCTCTTCTTTTAACCCTTCATTAACCACCTTGAAAAAACAAAAAAAAAAAAAAAAATTAGGCCAGATTTTTTTTTTCTGCACCACAGTGGTTCAATTTTTTGACCAAAAAATTTCATTGAAGTTTGTTTTCAGGCACCATCTCAAAGGAATTAGTTATCAAAGTTATTTTATATCATTATTTTGTAATTGTGGAAATAAAAATCTTATTTATAAAAGGGGAGGCAATTGCCCAATTTTGCCCCTCCCTGTGCACGCCAGTGGTTTTGACAGAACTATGTTGTGGCTACTAGAAACACTCAGAGGGAGAGATAAGCGGAGATAATGTTTTGAGCCAAATGAACTGTCAAAATTTGAACCAATCGAACATTCCCATTAGAATTTTTTGGAGGATTTCTTTTTCAATCACCTTTATGTTTCGTGTGCTTCTCAAATTCAACTAGTTTTTTTTAATCAAAAACAATATTCTAATTCTATTGATTAATTGATCTTAGTTGCACCAAGAAATGTGCAAAATATTGCGATGCACTCAATTATTATTTTGCACGTAAATCGAATCAATAGTAAAAGTCATGTGAAATGCTGGCTTCTAGCAAGGGTTGTCAGATAAGTTAGGTACAAATCCCTGCAGCCGAATTGTATTTTGTTTTCTCCGCCTATTTCTAGTAAAAACAATGTAAGTGAAAATCAATAATTGCCCATACTAATTCGCCGAAATCATCACACAAATTTCAAATCATTGACGTGACCTTTAAACCTTCATCAGTCTTTACCAATGTTTGCACAGGTTCGTGTTTTTTGGTTATGAATCGAACTGGAGGGTGGCCTATCAGAAATTTCAAAATGAAGCACCCTAATAATCAGCTTATTCAGACATTTACTGAAATTTTAAAATTTTAATAAACACTCAAACATACAAAATAGCTGGAGATCCATCTACTGTCGCCTCAACTTCACCCCCTTCAAAAGGATATCGAACGCGAATTCATTCAATGTTTCTCTCGACCGTATATGCTACGTTCCGCATGACCGCGCAAACGCGCCCTATCCGTTGGTTGCCAGGTTTCGTCACTACACCAAACATTACTGGTTGTGGCAAAACAATTTATTGGAAAATTGTTGGATTCTTGTTTTCATCATGGTTGGTATAACATTATATATTTTTTGAATATTTTACAATTGATTTGTATCAATTGAAGATCCTTTCCCGCACCAAGTCGGAATCCGCCAAAGGGAGTCGTAATTCGGCCGGTTCAAGCAGCGCTAAGACGGCAGTGATTCCAACGTTCGAAGAGTTTCTCCTGAGAAGGGACTATGTGGGTGCGAAAACTGTACTGCAGGTGAAAATTCTCATTCCGACGTAATGCAAGTAATGCGTAGTTTTAAAACGGGGAATACCTTTCAGTGTTCGAAGGATTATGACGAAGTATCGGAGTTGCTGAAGGAGCTGTGGGTTGCATTTTGCAGCTTTCACATCGGCGACTACAAAGATGCACTGGATCAGTACGAGAAAATCTACTCCGACGATCAAACTCAGAAGGATGTGGCGTTGAATATTTGCGTCTGCATGTTCTACCTGGGAATGTACGAGGAAGCGCAGAAATTAGTGGAAGAACTGCCGGAGAATCCGTTGAAAATTCGCTTGCTGTTCCACTTGGCTCACAAGTTGAGCGAGGAGGACCGATTGATGGAGCTGCATGGATCGCTGAGAGATGTCGTTGAGGACCAGCTGAGTCTGGCTGGGATGCATTATCTGCGGTCCCACTACCAAGAGGCGATTGATATCTACAAGCGAGTTTTGCTGGATAACAAAGATTTGTTGGCGCTGAATGTGTACATTGCTATCTGTTACTACAAGTTGGATTACTATGACATTTCGCAGGAAGTGTTGGACTTGTATCTGAACCAACATCCGGACAGTACGATTGCTATCAATTTGAAGGCATGTAATCGATTTCGTCTGTTCAACGGACGTGCTGCGGAGCAGGAGATTAAGAACATCGTAGACAACGGGACATTTGGAGCGGATTTGATCAAACACAACCTGGTGGTGTTCAAGAATGGCGAAGGTGCTCTGCAGGTTCTGCCGCAGTTGATCGACATCGTACCGGAAGCTCGACTAAATTTGGCAATCCATCACCTTCGCCGTGGAGAGATACAGGAAGCACACCAACTGATGAAGGAAGTTCAACCTTCGGTTCCTCAGGAGTACATTCTTAAAGGCGTGGTACATGCCGCTCTTGGTCAGGAAACTGGTTCCAAAGAACATCTGAAGAATGCCCAACAGTGTCTCCACCTGGTGGGTGGATCAGCTTCGGAATGCGACACAATCCCAGGCCGTCAGAGCATGGCATCGGCATTCTTCCTGTATGGGCAATTCGAAGAAGTTCTCGTATATCTAAACTCGATTCGCAGTTACTTCGTCAATGACGACGTATTCAATTACAACTACGCTCAGGCAAAAGCCGCCACAGGTTACTACAAGGAAGCCGAAGAGCTACTGCTGCAAATCCACGACATAACAATCAAAACGGACCACACGTATTCCATGGTACTGGCCAAGTGTCATGTTCACTCCGGCCATGCCGACCAAGCGTGGAACATTTTCCTAACCAAAGATTCAACCCCAGAGGCGTTCGCCCTTCTGCAACTAATCGCCAACGATAGCTATCGGGTGGGTGAATTTTGGGTGGCAGCCAAAGCATTCGATACCCTTGAGAAATTGGATCCGAACCCGGAGTATTGGGAAGGCAAACGGGGTGCATGTGCTGGGGCGATCCAAGCCATACTGGCTAAACGGTCGAACGGGGCGCCACCGGGAGGCGTTGCTGAGGTGATTGCTTTGCTGCGGGACACGACCAACAGTCAGGCGGAAAGCATGCTTCGGACGATTAGACGATTTGCCAGCAGCATCAAATAGATTGTACCGAGAGGGGTTAATGAGCGAGAGTTTGAATATTGATAAAGTTTCCTTTTGAGTGTGTAACCACTGGGGTTGAGCATAGAATAAACTCTTTCAGCGAGTGGAATTTTTGTTTGTTCGTCCATTGGGATTGAGTTATTGCTTTGACACGTGGGAAGCTTTTAGCCAGATTGCGTTTTCTGGGATTGGCCGGTGATGGCGCTTGAGGGCTGAAATCACAATTAATATAGAGGTAGAATTGGGCCAGGAATCACTGTAACAATACATTATCGTTAAATGGGAATTTATCGTCGTCGGGTGGTGGATTGCAATTCACCCAATCCAGTTTCCTGTTGTAAATTCATTAATTTTGATACCCATATATACCCATTATATTATAGGGTTTTTTATCCCAAACACTTCTATGGCCACTAGAAGCCCTACAGGAGCCTGCGCCATAATGACCGTACCGAGGATAATCCATAAAATGGCCACAAAAGTATCATAAACGGTCTTCTACTGCAAATTCATGAATTTTGATACCCATATTGCAGGGGTTTCTTCCTAAACACTTCTATGGGCACTGAAGGCCCTACGGGAACCTGCTCCGGAATGGCCGTTCTGGGGACAATCCATCGGATGATCACAAAATTATGATAAACAGTCTCCTGCTGTAAATTCATGAATTTTGATACCCATATTGCAGGGGTTTCTTCCTAAACACTTCTATGGCCACTAGAAGCCCTACGGGAACCTGCTCCGGAATGGCCGTCTCGGGGACAATCCATCGGATGATCACAAAATTATGATAAACAGTCTCCTGCTGGAAATTCATGAATTTTGATACCCATATTGCAGGGGTTTCTTCCCAAACACTTCTATGGCCACTAGAGGCCCTACAAGAACCTGCTTCGGAATGGCCGTTTTGGGGACAATCCATCGGATCATCACAAAATTATGATAAACAGTCTCCTGCTGTACATTCATGAATTTTGATACCCATATTGCAGGGTTTTCTTCCCAAACACTTCTATGGCCACTAGAGGCCCTACGGAAACCTGCGCCGGAATGGCCGTTCTGGGAGAAACCTTAAACTGGTCCTCAAGTAAGCTGAAATTGTTTCTTAAAGGAGATTCTGATATCGATTCCTTCGAAATTCTAGCGAATGTGGCAAGAAAATGCTTAGTTCTGGAACATTATACAGGAAATCCGGATTTCCGGGAACCAG